>NW_021224857.1:0-4665 GCF_002162155.2 Triticum dicoccoides
ACGAACATATTTTGAAATCATGAACAAAAATTTGAAAACAAGAACAAATTTTGAAACATGAACAATTTCTGAATTTGTGAACAAATTTAGAAATCAAGAACATTTTATGAAATTCCTGGACATTTTTTGAAATACGAACATTTTTTTAAAATTATGATTAAAATTTTGAACACATGAACATTTTTTGAAAAATGGAACAAATATTTGAAAATGTCTAACAAAAGAAACAGAAAAAAACATAAATAAAAGAAAAAAGTGAAACCAAAAAGAAAAGGAAACAGGAACAGAAAAAGAAAAAAATGAAACAGAGAGAAAAATAAAAAAGATAAAGGGGAAATAGATTGACCGGTCCAGGAACCTTCTAGAAGGTTCCCAAAACCGAAAAAACCGCTGGAAAACCTCTAGAAGATTCCTAGAACCGAAACTTCTACGTACTACAGACGGGCCGGCCCAAATCGCTCGCTCGCTCGCCCTGTTTATGCGATCGCTCGACAGTTTGCCATAAAGAGCGGCAAATAGGGTTTTTCAACACGAAGCGTCAGGTGCCGTGACACACGCCAGTTGCCAGGCACACGACTGCTCGTTTTCCTTCGTAGGTTCGTCGCCCGTGACGCCCGTCGGACTCCTCGCTCGGCGCCTTGCTGCGCTGCCCTCGCTTCGGCCACCGCTACCCGCTGGAGTTGCGAGCGCCGCCGCCGCACGGCAGTCCGGCCATCCAGCATCCGGCAAGGCGGAACCACGATAATACGTGTACAAGTATACATCCGACTGCAAGTCTTGAAGTCTACATCGTGGCCGTCTCCAATCCCTGAAATTGTACAAGTGAGTACGTTTGAACGTTTCCATCCATGTTTTTCAGTTCTTGTCCATCCCCAAACCCTAATTTGACAATTTTAGTAGTTTATTTATTCATTATTTGGAATGTACATATTCAACTATACATCCATGATCCAATCCTCGAATTTTAGTATGCACAAAATTTTAAAATTTCTAATCCAATCTATTGATTTTTTGTCATTCTATGTACATTTCTAGGGTTTCATTTTGCGATCTTTTTAGTATTATTGTTCTTGATGGAATCATTCAAATTATTATAGTCAAATTTTAAAGTAAAGATGTGTGATTGGAAGTTACTCTTAATAAGTTATATATAGGGTCGCGCTATTCGTCATCCTGGGCGAGAAATTGTTATTCCTCACCCCAGCCTCTCCATGCACCCCACGCACCCCACAACTAAGCGCACCCAAAGAAAATGGTCCTGGGAGGTAAAATTACAACTTGGACGAACGAGCGTGTCCCTCTGACACCACCGTAAGCAGAAGGCCTTGTGAGGTAATTTTACAAGATGAATGGAGGTGAGTTACATCGTGCATGTGACGAACCCATTCAGTTTTATTTTTCCATGCAACGTAGTCTTAGCTAGTTTGTTTTGCCTACCATGTAATTTTACAGCAGACAAGCTTAATGGCGGAGCTACGTTGTAGCCTACAGGGGCCATGGCCCCCTCAGCCTTAATAAAAAATAGGAAGAAATTTTTTTAAGAGGTGCTTGGAGTATAAAAAATGTACCCTTTGGTCCCCCCAAACATCTAATATTTCTGCTTGGCCCCCCCCTGAAGAACCTGCCTAGCTCCGCCACTGGACAAGCTACTTAAATTACCTCTATCCAGACGGTCTCTATCGCACTCCCTGTAAGTCGATTTTTCTGCTCAATCATCAATGAATTCCTTTGAACAAGGAAATCTTCAAGTCAACTGCCAGAGAAAAAGACCATAGAGAGCGGCTAGACTACGAAGAGCAAGATGAGATGCTTCTCCAGGTCGTTGTCCTGCACCCCGTCGTCGGCCAGCCGATTCGGCCGAGATGCTTCTCAGGTCATCGTTGTTCGCCCCCATCTTACGTCACTCAGCACGTGCATGTTATCTTGTCAACCACGAACATAAGAAACTTGGGACCTGACGAAGAAATATACTACTCGACTAATTTTGCCAACCACCAATGTAGGAATTTTGAAGCCGACATAAGAACAAAATAAAGTTGGGAGACGATGTAAAACAAAGATGATCATCATACTCTAAAGAAAATGTCACCAATGCACCATCCATGATTCAATGTAAAAATACATTATATGCCATCTTGCATCTTGTTTGGTGCACCGGCAAGCAAGCAAAAATGTAAACGAAATCACACGGTGATGTTAGAACTATTCTAACAACATGGTGCTCTACAAGTTAACGCCAGTTGCATTAATTTACACAACAAGATGAGGGCATTAGTCACTAGCTTGCTGTCAGCCGTGCAATGCTGGAGTAGCTCCTCTCTCTGTCTTCCACTGTGAGAGCTCCACGAATATTTGTAAACTATAGGGCCTCTCTCGCCGAGCTTCACCCTGTTTAGGACACAAAAACAAAAGTAAGCCTAGCAATAAATCCAAATCCAGCTGCCATTCGGACTAATGTTGTAATTGCATAGAAATAAATACAGATAATCATGAAATGCAATGATGTCAGAACAAGAAACGCAATTCACTTGTAATTGGTATATTTGAGCTGTGATACATGTGTACTGCCAACTGAATATTTCGCCAATCTTGGTTATTACAACATTCTGGACGGCCATTTGGAAACTTATAAATTGGACATCTCCTGTCCTATCCTTGCTGGATACTGCTAGCTGTTTTCTAGCTTCATTTATCAAACTACCACATCGGCAATTGCTAGTACCCACATACACACATAACACAAATACTTACAAATTACTGTGTGTACAAAATAACTAGATCACCCTTCATTTTTTTATAAGCAATGTTTGATCAAGAATGTGGATTAAACAGGGCACATAACAAAAAGGATGTTCAGTGAAATGACCATAGCATTCATAAATAAACATGGGAGAGAAAGAGAGTATAGAAATGAGGGAATACAAGAGAAAACATATCTAAAAGTAAAGTTACAAAACTATATGCCTAATGTTTTAAATGAAAGGAGTATTTTCCTGCAAATTGATTAGTACAGTTCTACCAGTTCCCATTATCCATTTGCTAATAAATTGATTAGTATTTTCCTACAAAAACTATCTGCAAAGGATGAATCCTTATTTCCTCCTACTTCTACTAGTTCTCATTATCCATTTGCTAATTACTCCGCCGCCGTCGCTGCCGCTAATCATCATTAATCTAATCGATCCATATATTCTAGTACTACACCACGGTGCTACTTCCATCCACTATTTTTTCATCTAGCTACTACAGCATGCGACTGCCTAATTAACGGCTAGCCAACAAATTTTACAACATTGTGTGCTGTAGCCAAAACATGTGGTCTGTATTCTGAATACTTCAGAAAAACTTTGTTAAGTTGAAACTATGGTGTTGTGTGCCTACTGATTGAATTACTGTAGTTTTTGATACTTTGGTTTTTCTGATACTTCGCTACCGAACATAGCCTAGGATTATTTTTTTCCCTAAATAGTCGCCAAAAAATCACCATCATATATATAGCCATTGTTTCCTGAAAATTGTTATCGCGAAAAACTAAATTCTTTTTTTTTGCTAGTTCTGAATTTGTTTTCTGGCATGCTTGTAGTCTATAACACTGAACACCATGATCATTAGCTTTTTAACTTCTTTTCGCACAACTTACCAGCTAGTGAAATGACATGGTGCAATCTACGAATCTATGACGAGGTCCTAAAACCAGTAATTGGCTACCTATACGTCTAGAACCTAAGCATGGATTTCATGATCTATATAACACACTTCTAACTCCATATAGCTTATTATCTTCGACAAATTGGTCTATTACAATCAATTTAGACCAGAACACAATCTACTACTGACAGAGAGGAACTAAATTGTTGGAATGAAATAAAAAATTGTAATGGCAGTATTAATATTGTAGTTTAGTTATGACAAAAACAACAAATTTTTTTTGCGAAGGGTAAAAACAACTAAATTTTGGACAGAAATAAAAATTTGATACACAATAATTCTCCTCAAGAGTGTAAATTGCTACGTAGTTATGTAACCTGACCGAGAGTAGGCGATACTGAACAGCTCCGGCGGCGAAGACTCGGTTGCCGACCACCATGATGAAATGAGATGCATGGCACATCAATATGCATGCCAATGGCGAAACATAACCTGACACCAAGGAACACCAGCGACACTACATGACTACTCCGCCTTCTTCGAATCCATGACCACCCATTTCTGTGCAAAAATTAGGGTGTTCCTGATAAAAAAAATGTTACTTGCACGAAAGCAAGCACACAGTCAAGGATATATGGTAAATTCCAATTACCTGTTTGGACAGGATGTTCAGCCTCATGATCTCTTCTATCTACAGCCTCTGCAAAAACTGAAAACCATATTAGCAATTTGGGAGGAACACGACTAGGTGAAACGTATGTGGATGTTGATTGGAAGTTTGGAGCCGAAAGCATTAGAATTGAGGTTTCTCACCTCCTACCGTGCAATCCCCACCTACACACATGGAAGCAAAACCAAAATAGCCCAAACATACAAGGGCGTCTGGAGCACCATCGCCATACGTGGCCTTTGTGAGCTGGAATCACCCGGCCACGGCCAGGGAACCTGCCCTTGCTCATGAGCCCTGGACTGGCCGCAGCCTCTTGATTTGGATGGAGAAGAAAAACTCAAACCACC
>NW_021224858.1:0-1054 GCF_002162155.2 Triticum dicoccoides
CGGAAGGCATCTACGTGTTGCTGAGGTTGAGCCGCGACTATTGGTGGTGGTGGTTGGGCTCGGGGTGGCCGGAGTTGACGGCGGCGAGCTCGGCTGCGGCGGCCGGAGTTCGGGTGCGGTCGGGATCAGTGTTGCAGGGGGTTTGGGGAGGCGTTGGTGCGTGCTGCGTGCTCCTGGTGAGGTGGGGAGCACGATGGTGTGCTCGGTTGGGCGCTACGGCGACCGTGGCCACGACGGCGACATCGCCGGCGGCGTGGAGCTCTCGGCCGAGGTGGGGCTAGGGCCTAGAAGTCGAAAGAGACCAGGGAAGAAGGGGGAAACGATCCGGGGGCTCACCGCGGAGCTGCAGGGATGGTTAGCGGGCTCGGGGACGCGCTGGTGACGGTGAATTCGACGGCGACGACGGTCGGAGCCCGAAGAGGGGAACGGCGACGTGGCGGCGATGCAGGGCTTCCGGAGACCCGTGGAGCGGTGGGGAGGAAGAGGGAGTCGAGGCGGAGCTTCTGAGCTAGTCGGGGGAGCGAGGGGTGGCCGGAGACGATGGCTATGGCGAACGGCGGCGACGGTGGTGTTCGGCCGTGAGAGAGAGAGAGCGAGGGAGAGGAGAGGAGAGCCGGGGGAGAGTGAGAGAGAGCAGGGGGAGAGGCGTGGCGTCGTCCAGGGCGTCGAGCGAGGAGGGGAGGGCAGGCAAGCAGGCGAGCAGGTGGCGTGGCGCGGTGGCGCGCGCGCGCCGGCCACACTCCCCTCCCTCTGTCGGGACGAAGACGACAGAGGAGGGAGGTGGGCTGGGCCGGCTGCTGGCTGGGCCGCACAGGGAGGAGCCCAGGTAAGCTTCTCCCTTTATATATTTTTCTGTTTTCTGTTTTTCTAATACTTCTGCAACTTTGTTGAATTAAATAAAATACCTAGGCTAGTTCAAAAATCACCAAACTATTCCTGGCCCATAGTTGGATTATTTCCAACATGAAACATTTTAGTTTGGAGATATTTGAGCATTTAAATATTTTATATTATTTTAAATGCCCAAATTCAAATATTTATGATTTAATTCAAA
>NW_021224859.1:0-431 GCF_002162155.2 Triticum dicoccoides
CGATTCTTTCTATCCGGCGCCACCGAGTTCAAATGTCATAGCCACTGCCACAAACCCTAGGCAAATCGGTCTCACCGATAGGGATCTCGGTCTCACCGAGATGGCATTGTAATCTCTCTGTTTCCCTTCGTAATGTTTTGGTCTAACCAAAGTGAGAGATTTGTCCCACCGAGATTGCAATATAAACTCTCTGTTTCCTTTTTGTAACATTTCGGTCTCACCGAAATGAGCAAATCGGTCCCACCGAGTTTACCTGACCAACCCTCTGGTTAGCTAATTACTAAAATTGGTCTCACCGAGGTTGTGTAATCGGTCTCACTGAGATTATGTTATGCCCTAACCCTAATCATATTGGTCCTACCGAGTTGCATGTCGGTCCCACCGAAATCACTAATGGTCACTAGGTTTACTGAATCGGTACGACCAAGTTT
>NW_021224860.1:0-731 GCF_002162155.2 Triticum dicoccoides
TGTCGTACAAATTATGCTTAATAGTTGAAGACAAAAGTAATATTTTTCTCGCAGCTTCCTTGCACCACTAAATTGCTGACCGGGTGAAATAACTTGGATTGATCAGCTCGAGGAGAAGGATGCTGAGGCATCAATACATCGTTTTGGAATGCGATGCACTCCGTCGACAGGGTAGACAACATGCTCATGAGCATGGTCGTGGTGATGAAGCAGCAGGACCACGACGAGAAGGAAATATAAGCCATCAGGTCGTTCAGGAACCTCCACTCCAGGAAGTGCAGGAGACACTCGATAAGCTGCTCATCGACCTCTACAAGGTGCGTGTCCTTGCACATCTCGCAAGGAATTTGCTCAAGGATTAATTCATATGTTAACTCTAACCTGGTATGCCAGTTTTGCTTTCCCGAAATGTAAATAAGTTGACGAGTAGATAGAGATATGAAGATTATATGCCTCGGTGTGGCCTACAACGGGAAGAGCACCAAGATAGATGCTCTCACGGTAAGAAGTTCTAGGTCTCAATCCAGGGGAAGAAGTCTTGTTAGACATAATCTTGCCATGCATAAGTTTGTTAGCCGGGCCATGCATGATTGTTGGTTAGTAGCTAGGTAAGTCGTGTGTGGCTGTTAGAGAGTTTCCAGTAGAAGATAAGATCAGTGATTAGTGTGTCCAGATTGTTACGTGAGGTGAGTGCATGGTGGTTGTTGCCGTGCATGTAGCTAGCTCAATGC
>NW_021224861.1:0-978 GCF_002162155.2 Triticum dicoccoides
TATTTATGTACTCTGATGTGACGTGGCGAGTGTAAGCCAACTATGTTATCTCCCCCTTTTATTATGTATTACATGGGATGTTGTAATGATTGCCTGACTTGCGACATTGCTTTCAATGCGGTTATGTCTCTAAGTCGTGCCACGACACGTGGGAGCTATAGCCGCATCGAGGGCGTTACAAGTTGGTAATCAGAGCCTTCCCCGACCTTAGGAGCCCCCATTGCTTGATCGTTTTTAGCAGCCGAGTTGTGTCTAGAAAAATGTTTTGAGTCCTTAGGAATTATATATCGGAGAGCTTAGGAATTCTTTTACTTCCCAGTCTCCTCATCGCTCTGGTAAGGCATCCTGACGTAGAGTTTTGACTCTTCTCTTCTCAAATTTCACTAAATTTTTTTTAGGATCACGCGAGTATCTTGGTTTTGTTCCGATGGTTTTGTGACGAGAACATTATTCTTGGTGCCTCCTGTCTTTAGGGGTTGTGGCAGTGTCCCGGGGAGTTGATCTCCGAGGTGTTGTCGTCACAATTTTATCGTTGCAATTCTGGTATACTTGAGATATGTGCGCGACATCGGAAATCTCTTTTATGCAGTTCGTTGGTGAGATAACCTCGACGCCACCCAGTACTGGGGCGGGAGTTCGGGAGTATCGCCATAACTTGTATAACGGATGCTTTTCGAAGGTTGAGGTAGATGGTTTCCGAAGTTTTCTTGGTTATGTGTTGAAGGATGGATACAGCTGGATGTAGGATTTGCTAGTTTGGGTGAGATATTGTGCTTCCCCTGTATCCCCAACACCTGATTGCATAACCGGAAAGGTTCGGGAGTTTCATAGGTGGGAATTCTAGTAGCTCTAGTTCTTCTTCCACGGATATTGGTTTGAGATTGGGATTTCTTACCGATTATTTGTTCTTGATCCGTACCTTGTTGATTTATTTCTCTACCTTAATTCTTCGTGGCTTCTCAATTTATGGATATGTGA
>NW_021224862.1:0-1153 GCF_002162155.2 Triticum dicoccoides
AGCGACATCGCAGAAAGGGCTTTAAAAAGAAATGCCACAGTCGGACGTCTGAGCGACATCACATAAAGGGCTTTTATTCACAAGTAAATAATACTCATAATAAACATTCAATTCATGAAAACAAACGGGTTAGTCCATCCACAGGAGTGATCATTTAACCGGACTTAGCACTCATGCGATTCACCGGAGTCTCTGTCATCAAAGCTGACAATTGATTAGGATAAGAAGGAACGAAACTTGACATGGAAGAGATGATTTGGAGGAATATATGACTCTGCAGAGTTTGTACAAAATTTTTCCCACAGTCAACGGATTTCCGTAGTCACGAAGGACTAGTTCCGTTTACGGTATTTCAGAAGAAAACACAGCTAACCGGTACACACCCATCCTACCTCTCGATGCTAGGAATCACCCTAGTCATCGTCCAAGAAAAACTTCTGAGACGGGGAGATCACAATCTCGAATAGCATGGGATCAAATTTATATACGCGCGCTCTAAGGGGTGCCCCCCTCTCGGTCCCAACCGGAAACACCCATGCCCCCTGACCGGATGACTGGCTTTAATCCAGGGCCATGGAACCATCATCACGGCCTCTCCTCTTTGGTGTGTACCATGAAAGCGGTTTGGAACTTACTAAACCGTATTCCTTGCGGAAAACATGTGGTAGTACAAGGAAGGAAATGATAGGTACTGGACCGATATGGTTTGACACTGAAGTCACATAGTCTGGCGTAAGACTGGCATGCTACAACACTGCCGTCGTACCCATCCTCATGCCAACACATGGCCATTCATATTCACATTCATCCACGTATGGATCATCGAACTCACATACCTCATTATCACATAAAATAACGTTCATCGGTATACTCACCGGCATGCCATGAAACTAACTAAATGCAAAACATGCCAAGACACTCATCATATCAAAAGTTCAAACATGCTTGCCTGGTTCAGAGTAGTCGGAGCCTAGCTCGGTGAAGTTCGCGGCTCCGTCACCTCCTTCGGTATCTACGTTTAAAGAAGATATATGCGCTAACGTAAATACCAAGGAGAGCACAGAAGGTAAACCAAATATTTTTCAAATAAATCTGATAAAAAACTAGACAAAATTTTAAAGAGAACAGAAAAATAATCAATCAAAAATACTTT
>NW_021224863.1:0-438 GCF_002162155.2 Triticum dicoccoides
TAGTCATCTAAGTGATTACATGATCTGAGTCAACTAGGCTGTGTCCGATCATCACGTGAGACGGACTAGTCATCATCGGTGAACATATTCATGTTGATCGTATCTACCATACGACTCATGCTCGACCTTTCGGTCTCTTGTGTTCCGAGGCCATGTCTGTACATGCTAGGCTCGTCAAGTCAACCTAAGTGTTTCGCGTGTAAATCTGGCTTACACCCGTTGTATGTGAACGTTAGAATCTATCACACCCGATCATCACATGGTGCTTCGAAACGACGAACTTTCGCAACGGTGCACAGTTAGGGGGAACACTTTCTTAAAATTTTAATGAGGGATCATCTTATTTACTACCGTCATTCTAAGCAAATAAGATGCATAACATGATAAACATCACATGCAATCAAAAAGTGACATGATATGGCCAATATCATTTTGCTC
>NW_021224864.1:0-1498 GCF_002162155.2 Triticum dicoccoides
CCGAATAACACAATTATAGCATGAATAAAAGACAATTATCATGAACAAGGAAATATAATAATAATCCTTTTATTATTGCCTCTAGGGCATATTTCCAACAGTCTCCCACTTGCACTAGAGTCAATAATCTAGTTACACTGTGATGAATCGAACACCCATGAAATTCTGGTGTTGATCATGTTTTGCTCTAGGGAGAGGTTTAGTCAACGGATCTGCTACATTCAGATCCGTATGTACTTTACAAATATCTATGTCTCCATCTTGAACATTTTCACGAATGGAGTTGAAGCGACGCTTGATGTGCCTTGTTTTCTTGTGAAACCTGGGCTCCTTGGCAAGAGCAATAGCCCCAGTGTTGTGACAGAAGAGCTTGATCGGCCCCGATGCATTGGGTATGACTCCTAGGTCGGTGATGAACTCCTTCACCCAAATTGCTTCATGCACTGCCTCCGAGGCTGCCATGTACTCCGCTTCACATGTAGATCCCGCCACGACGCTCTGCTTGCAACTGCACCAGCTTACTGCCCCACCATTCAAAATATACACGTATCCTGTTTGTGACTTAGAGTCATCCAGATCTGTGTCGAAGCTAGCATCGACGTAACCCTTTAGGACGAGCTCTTCGTCACCTCCATAAACGAGAAACATTTCCTTAGTCCTTTTCAGGTACTTCAGGATATTCTTGACCGCTGTCCAGTGTTCCTTGCCGGGATTACTTTGGTACCTACCTACCAAACTTACGGCAAGGTTTACATCAGGTCTGGTACACAGCATGGCATACATAATAGAACCTATGGCTGAGGCATAGGGGATGACACCCATCTCTTCTATATCTTCTGCCGTGGTCGGACATTGAGCTGAGCTCAATTTCATACCTTGTAACACAGGCAAGAACCCCTTCTTAGACTGATCCATATTGAATTTCTTCAATATCTTATCAAGGTATGTGCTTTGTGAAAGACCTATGAGGCGTCTTGATCTATCTCTATAGATCTTGATGCCTAATATATATGCAGCTTCTCCAAGGTCCTTCATTGAAAACTCTTATTCAAGCAGGCCTTAATGCTGTCCAAGAGTTCTATATCATTTCCCATCAAAAATATGTCATCTACATATAATATGAGAAATGCTACAAAGCTCCCTGTCGTGGTTCTAAGTCTGACAGTAGAGTGGGGGTAGGTATGGAGAGGCAAGGTCCTAGCTATGGAGAGGTTGTAAACACAAAAGATGTACGAGTTCAGGCCCTTCTCGGAGGAAGTAAAAGCCCTACGTCTCGGAGCCCGGAGGCGGTCGAATGGACTATGTGTATATGGATTACAAGGTGCCGAACCCTTCTGCCTGTGGAGGGGGGTGGCTTATATAGAGTGCGCCAGGACCCCAGCCAGCCCACGTAATGAAGGGGTTAAGGTGTATTAAGTCCGGGGCGTTACAGGTAACGCCCCACATAAAGTGTCTTTACTATCATAAAGTCTACTTAATTACAGGCCGTTGCAGTGCA
>NW_021224865.1:0-1067 GCF_002162155.2 Triticum dicoccoides
CACCTGATTATCCACGATAATCTAGAACCATGCCATGGAGTACGTAAATTTGACGTCTCAATCACATACATATCGACAACCTTCTCCATCTAGTATCATCCCAATGTTGTTCCTTGATTTTATGTGTATTGGTGCGTAGGGAAAGTTGACGTGGAGTTCGCACAAAGACTGAGTTGACATTGAGTTCGGACATATACGGAGATGCATGAATGATGATGAAACAACATAAAACTTTAACTATTATGCAACCACATAGGGCATCTCCAACACTGACCCCTAAACCAGACACCGTATCCGTCTGCGGACCGGTGACGACCAGTCCATGAACAGTGATGCGGGAGCCGGCTATCTAAAGCTGCCCGCATATATTTCAAACCAATTTTGAATAAACTAGATAAATTATATCAAAACAACATATTTCAGCATAGTTTAGACATAATTTACATAAAACAGACAATATTTCGACCATTTAACTAAAATTGAAAAAAACTAGGAGGCTAAATTATAGCAGACGATGACCTCATGCACTTGGCCTGGGCCGCACCACCCCTGTCGTCAATGTCGTCATCATCATCGTCCCTTCAGCAACGGTAGGGCGAAGGGCCGCTGCGGTAGCCTTGCCCGGCCGCCGCTTGGCGCTCCCAGAGGAGCCGGTCCGCTTGCTCCTCCACCATGTAGAGGGCCGTAATGGCAAATACCGCCCTCGGCCATGGTGCCCTAGCGGTGGCCTTGCCCCTGCTAGAATTGGCAGAGGTGTCGTTTATCGACCATTCCTCGCAAATCTTGGTGAGCTCCCCGTCAAGGCGGCGACGATGCCGCACAACCGTCTATGTGGTGGTGACGGACCGGTCAAAATACCGCGCCACCACTAGGTCCAGGTCGTTATGGATCAAACGCGGACACAATGGCCCGCGACAAAGAGGGTCCACCATCACCAAGGTAGTGGAGGATGCGCTTGCATGCGTTGGCAATCGCGGACGACAGTTCCTCCTTGATGAGTTGGTGTTAGTGGTCGTGACACTGGCCTGCTGATCCGGACATACCGATAATGCGGTGGCGATGTTGAG
>NW_021224866.1:0-3024 GCF_002162155.2 Triticum dicoccoides
ACAAGCTATATTACCTTGAGCCACATATTTGCCGTGCTTTTGTATCCAGTTGCAAACACAATTGCATCAAATGACATTCTTTTACTGCATTGAAATTTAACTATGTTGCCCTTGATCTTACTAATGCTCCCTTGAACCTTTAGGAGATAAAAATACATTGATAACTTGGCATATCAAATCAACATATGTTATAAATTTATGTCATGTCAATGACATACTTACTTTGATGATGCCTTTTTTGATCAATCCAACAGTCCCAACATCAATTACTGCAGATCGGCCTGTTTCTGATTTGAGGGTCATTGGACCCATTTTTGGCCTTGTGATGCCATGCTGTGACAGGTCTCCAAATATTAAATACGCTGCCATCACAAGGAGTTTATCCACTAGATTCAATGGAAGACGGTGAGCAAGTGTCATCCCCAAACGAATTAATTCCTTTGTCATTACATGAATCTGCAACAACAAAACACGTCACACCTCTTTTGAAGTATACATGATAAATAAATTTTCATAGAATTTCTTCTTTCAAGAAATGAATTTTTGTCATGTGGTTCCTCTAGTCTTTCAGTTGTTTGTGTGTGATATAAAATGGTCCATCTCTTTTTCTATGTGAAATACTTCCTGTTAGTAAAACACTGAAAATTGCATCTCT
The DNA here is from genome assembly GCF_002162155.2 of Triticum dicoccoides. NCBI lineage: Eukaryota > Viridiplantae > Streptophyta > Magnoliopsida > Poales > Poaceae > Triticum > Triticum dicoccoides. The sequence goes on from NW_021224866.1 coordinate 656, forward strand.
TCTATTAATAACTATACTAAGAATTTGCGTTCATGCACCCAGTGAAAATATATAGTGCACATACGTACCGGGCTTCGTATAACAATCGATGTGTTGGCACCATGAATCGCAAGGTCATAAGCAATTTCCATCCCGGAGTTACCAGATCCAATGACCAATACATTCTTGCCAGAGTAGCTCTTGCCTGACTTGTAGCTTGAGGAGTGGATAACATCACCTGGAAAGTTTTCCAGTCCAGGGAACATTGGAATATTCTCCGCACTATTCTCACCACTTACCACAACAAGAAACTTCGCCATGAACTTGACTGTGGTGCACTTTGACATGTCCTTTGCCACAATGGACCAACATTTTTCATCATTGTCATATGTGGATGACTCCACGCTGGTGAGATACTTTGGTTGAATGTTGAAACGCTCAACATAGTCATCCAAGTACTTCACAAACAAGGTTTTTGGTATGTATGTTGGTGCATCTACAGGGTATGACATGTGTGGCAACTCACATAACTCCTTTGCGAGATGCAGCTTTAGACGATCATACGCGCGGTTGCGCCAGAGTGACGCGCTACAACTCTCGCGCTCGACGATGGCATAAGGCATTGATAATTGGCTAAGGCATGCTGCCGTTGCGAGGCCTGCTGGCCCAGCACCAACAATCAACACTGTAACACCCTCCATTTCAAAGAGAAGACTTGACAAAGTTGTGGGATAAGTTCGGTGGTAGTCCAGTGTTTGTGTGTTTGCTCGATGAACTTTGGAGGACATGCTCAAGTATGGGGGCATATATATACTGGCATCCTTCATGGGCCAATCTGTTTTATGGATTGAGGGATGAAAAAGGTAAATATTTATTGAGGCCTAATCCTAGTGTGTAGGAGTATTTCCATCTAAAAATGGAGCCGTTGTTGGTTGTGAAAGCGTGTACTGATACAAAATAGGTAGGAAACACACCGTTGATCGATTGTTGGTATTGGAAACTTATCGACCATCTTTTTTATGTGTAGATTAAAGATTTTTCATGTTTGTTTCCTTTCACATCATCACCAATGACAATTACTACTCTAATAATATTCAAGTGTTTCTTCCTCTTTGTATATGATATAGGATATGATAAGGATAAGTCTGATTTCCAAACACACATTTATAGGCAAAGTCCTATTTCATTTTCTCTAGTTAATATAATGTGGATGACAAAAGGAAACAATCATCTCAGAAGGATTTGTTACCAACCATGTTAACCGGTTTTGTCGGCTAGTTTTGCCTCCGGTTCAGTTGTAAGACAGTCAGTTTTGGTTTTGCCTCCGGTTGAGTTGACGACCATTGCCATACCTTTGGTGTCAACACAACGAGTCGTTCGATGTTGTGAAAAAAAAGTGGAACTTTAGTTCAAATATTTGAAACCAGTTTTTTAAATATAAATTTGTTTCTATACTGAACACTCGTTTAATGTGAGGCCATATTTCAACTTTGGTATATTCATATTGTCCTATGCCTGAACATAATTGAACGCTCATTGTATTTTTAACTCTACACACCAGAGTGTGGATATATTTTGTTAAAAAGATAATAAACAAATTTCTGAAAATCAAAATTGTCAATCCTGTCTGGATGCGGTTTTGCAAACATGTCTGGTTCCAAACTGACTGACACAGATTAATCACAATTGTACGCAACTTCCATGCCAAACTGAACTGGAGAAGTGGATCACGTACAGTTCATCGGATTTTGATTTGCCTAACAGAATAATCCACTACCTTCTGTGGCTTACATTTAGCATGGCGCAAACCGCAGACTGAACCTATCAAACATATGATTACATTCGATTTACAACCGTCGAGTCCAAATGATTTCAACATCTGCCAGACTACCACTCTGCCTCCTGCAGTTGGATCTTCTAAAGACTTGTCTGCTGGGTAGGTATATTCAGGCCTTCCTCACATGAAAGAGCATGTGGTACAGACAAGTAGCACCTTCTCTTCTTTCCAGATGGTCACTTCCCTTGGATCATTTTTGCTTGCGGAGGAACTCCCGCATTTCTCAGAGGAACTCCCCACTCACTATCAACCGCATCTTCTTCGCGTTCTCCCACAACAAGAACCAGTTATCCCTTGCGTGGTCACAACATTGGTCAAACATGTCCTACGCAAATAAGCGGCACCCAGATGTAAGTATAGTGGTAATCAGACTACTAGAGTATAGGTTTTCAAATGTGTCCAAGCACCGTCCATCCGCAAGGAGCTGGAAGGGTTTGATGGGTGAAGGGTTTATTAATCCAACAGTCCCAACTCAATGGTTGTGGGTCGGTTGGTTTCTAACTTGAGGGTCATTCGACCATTTTTGGTTTTGGGCCTTGTGACGCCATATACC
>NW_021224867.1:0-732 GCF_002162155.2 Triticum dicoccoides
AGATGGTGGAGAAGCTTTCTCTCACCACAAGACCACATCCACATCCTTACTACATCCAATGGTTCAACAACAGCGGCAAGGTTAAGGTAACACGTACTGTTCGTATGCATTTTAGTATCTCTACATATGCTGATTATGTTGATTGTGATGTGGTACCTATGCAAGCATGTTCCTTATTACTTGGTAGACCATGGCAATTTGATAAAAATTCTGTACACCATGGTAGAAACAATCACTATACTCTTGTTCATAAGGATAAAAATATTACTTTGCTTCCTATGACTCCTGATTCCATTTTGAAAGATGATATTAATAGAGCTAATAAAGCAAAACAGGAGAAGAATAAGAGTGAAAATCAGATTGTGGCAAAAGAATTTGAACAACAAATGAAGCCTAATAATAAACCATCTAGTGTTGCTTCTGAAATTAAATTGAAAAGTGCATGTTTCTTTGCCACAAAATCTGATATTGATGAGCTAGATTTTAGCAAATCTGTTTGCTATGCTTTTGTGTGCAAAGAGGCATTATTTTCATTCGAGGACGTGCCTTCCTCTTTGCCTCCTGTTGTCACTAACATTTTGCAGGAGTTCGCTGACGTTTTTCCACAAGACGTGCCACCGGGATTACCGCCTATTCGAGGGATTGAGCATCAGATTGACTTAATTCCCGGTGCTTCACTGCCAAACCCTGCACCATACCGTACCAATCCAGAGGAGACGAAGGAGATTATGC
>NW_021224868.1:0-2145 GCF_002162155.2 Triticum dicoccoides
TCTCCGTGGGCTTGCCCCGTCCTATTCGTCAAGAAGAAAGATGGTACGGACCGGATGGTTGTAGATTACCGACCTGTCAATTTGGTCACAATCAAAAACAAATATCCACTTCCCAGGATCAACGATCTGTATGATCAGCTCGCTGGATCCTCAGTCTTCTCCAAGATGGATTTGAGGTTGGGCTACCATCAAATCAAAATCAGAAACGGGGACATTCCTAAAACGGCCTTTGTTACTCGTTATGGCCAATACGAGTACACCGTCATGTCCTTCGGATTAACCAACGCTCCAGCCACCTTTTCTCGGTTAATGAACTCAATCTTCATGGAGTATTTGGATAAATTCGTCGTGGTTTATCTCGATGATATACTCATCTACTCCAAGAACGAGGAAGAACATGCCGAACATCTAAGGCTAGTGTTGAAGAAACTTCGAGAGCATCGCCTTTATGCCAAATTTTCTAAATGTGAATTCTGGTTGTCAGAAGTGACCTATCTGGGTCATGTAATATCTGGTAAAGGTATTGCTGTTAACCCTGAGCGAGTTCAAGCCGTCCTTGATTGGACTCCACCCGAATCGGTCAAGCAAGTTCGGAGTTTTCTAGGCTTAGCGAGCTATTGCCGTCGCTTTGTCGAGAACTTCTCCAAGGTTGCTAAACCTCTAACCGAACTCCTCAAGAAAGATAAGAAGTTCGAATGGACTCCACAATGTGAGCACAGCTTTCAGGAACTGAAAAGACGCCTGACTTCTGCTCCCGTGCTGGTACCGCCAGACTTCTCCAAGGACTTTGTTATCTACTGCGACGCCTCGCGACAAGGACTAGGTTGCATTCTCATGCAGGATCGACACGTAATTGCTTACGCTTCACGGCAATTGCACCCACATGAGGAGAATTATCCTACTCATGATTTAGAACTTGCAGCCGTAGTCTATGCACTTAAGACCTGGCGACATTACCTCCTCGGTAATCGTTGCGAAATTTTCACTGATCACCAAAGCCTGAAATACATCTTCACCCAACTGGATTTGAATCTTAGACAAAGACGTTGGGTTGAATTGATCACAGACTTCGACTTAGGAATAACCTATACCCCAGGGAAAGCCAACATCATGGCTGATGCGCTAAGTCGTAAATCTTATTGTAACAACCTGATGTTACAACAAAGTCAACCGCTTCTCCATGAGGAATTTCGGAAGCTTAACCTTCACATTGTACCTCAAGGTTTTCTTTCCACCTTGATGGCAAAACCTACTCTTACGGATCAAATCATCGCTGCCCAAAAGCGAGATAAGGGAATATCTAAAATCAAAGAGAACATTGCTAGCGGAGGTGCTAGTTGTTTCTCCACAAATGATCATGGTGTTGTGTACTTTGAGGACCGTCTAGTGGTTCCCAAGAACCAGCATCTACGGCAGTTGATCCTTAAGGAGGCTCATGAATCTCCTCTCACCATTCATCCAGGTAGTACTAAGATGTATCAGGACCTACGCCAGAGGTTCTGGTGGACTAGGATGAAGAGAGAAATTGCTCAGTATATTGCAAATTGCGACGTCTGTCGTCGTGTAAAAGCAGAGCATCAACGACCTGCTGGCACCCTTCAACCCTTAGCTATTCCTGAATGGAAATGGGATAAAATTGGTATGGATTTCATTACCGGCTTTCCCAGAACCAAAAGAGGGAATAATGCTATTTTCGTCGTGGTCGATCGTCTTTCCAAAGTAGCTCATTTCTTACCTGTTCGTGAGAGTATAACCGCTAGTCAGCTGGCAGACTTATACATCTCCCGAATAGTGTCCCTCCATGGTGTTCCTTTGGAAATCAATTCGGATCGAGGAAGTCTTTTCACCTCTCGATTTTGGGAAAGTTTCCAAAATGCTATGGGAACTCGTCTCTCCTTTAGCACCGCTTTCCACCCTCAGTCAAGTGGTCAAGTGGAACGCGTCAATCAGATTCTAGAAGACATGCTTCGAGCCTCCGTTATCTCTTTCGGAATGGACTGGGAGAAGTGCCTTCCATTTGCCGAATTCGCTTACAACAACAGCTATCAATCTAGCTTGGGTAAAGCCCCTTTTGAAGTTCTCTATGGACGACGATGTCGAACACCCCTTAACTGGTCAGAGACCGGGGAAAGACAATTCTTTGGC
>NW_021224869.1:0-1023 GCF_002162155.2 Triticum dicoccoides
AATAATTCAGACTTGTGTTTCATCAAGTAAATATATTCAACATCTACTCGAATCATCTGTGAAGTAAGAACATAATGATATTCACTGCATGCCTCAGCACTCATTGGACTACACACATCAAAATGTGTTACTTCCAACAAGTTGCTATCTTGTTCCATCTTACTGAAACCGAGGCTTTTCAGTCATCTTGCCCATGTGGTATGATTTGCATATCTCAAGTGATTCAAAATCAAGTGAGTTCAAACGGTCCATTTGCATGGAGTTTCTTCATGCATATACACCAATAGACATGGTTCGCATGTCTCAAACTTTTCAAAAATGAGTGAGTCCAAAGATCCATCAACATGGAGCTTCTTCATGCGTTTTATACCATTATGACTTACATGGCAGTGCCACAAGTAAGTGGTACTATCATTACTATCTTATATCTTTTGGCATGAAAATGTGTATCACTACGATCGAGATTTAATAAACCATTCAGGTTTAATACTAATCTTGATGGTAGAGGGAGCATGCGATGTTTGATCACATCAAACTTGGAAACACTTCCAACATATATCGTCACCTCACCTTTAGCTAGTCTTCGTTTATTCCGTAGCTTTTATTTCGAGTTACTAACACTTAGCAACCGAACCGGTATCTAATACCCTGGTGCTACTAGGAGTACTAGTAAAGTACACATTAACATAATGTATATCCAATATACTTCTATCGACCTTGCCAGCCTTCTTATCTACCAAGTATCTAGGGTAATTCTGCTCCAGCGGCTATTCCCCTTATCACAGAAGCACTTAGTCTCGGGTTTGGGTTCAATCTCGGGTTTCTTCACTGGTGCAGCAGCTGATTTGCCGTTTCATGAAGTATCCCTTCTTGCACTTGCCCTTCTTGAAACTAGTGGTTTCACCAACCATCAACAATTGATGCTCCTTCTTGATTTCTACTTTCGCGGTGTCAAACATCGCGAATACCTCAAGGATCATCATATCTATCCCTGATATGTTATAGTTCATCACGAAGCTCTAG
>NW_021224870.1:0-402 GCF_002162155.2 Triticum dicoccoides
GAGTAAAGAGAGTTCCCGGTAACGAGATTGAACTAGGTATTGAGATACCGACGATCGAATCTCGGGCAAGTAACATACTGATAAAGGGAACAACGTATGTTGTTATACGGTTTGACCGATAAAGATCTTCGTAGAATATGTAGGAGCCAATATGAGCATCCAGGTTCCGCTGTTGATTATTGACCGGAGACGTGTCCCGGTCATGTCTACATAGTTCTCGAACCCGTAGGGTCCGCACGCTTAAAGTTCGATGACAGTTATATTATGAGTTTATGTGTTTTGATATACCGAAGGACTTCGGAGTCCCGGATGAGATCGGGGACATGACGAGGAGTCTCCAAATGGTCGAGACGTAAAGATCGATATATTGGACGACTATATTCGGACATCGGAAATGTTCCG
>NW_021224871.1:0-818 GCF_002162155.2 Triticum dicoccoides
CAGTAACAAAACGCAGCCGGAATTAATATATAGACCAACAAGGTCCCTAACAAACTAGGAGGAAACTAGAGTTATGGAGGTGAGCTAGCAACGCTAGAAGGGCCTGGTTGCATCTCATCCAGATCATTCTGTCCCCCCGTCTAGATCGTCTGGTCCCACCTTGGGCTAGCAATGGCCAACTGACGTTCCATGGCATGCGAGGGTTGCGGAACCGTCCGTATGGCATCGGGCACAGTCACCTGCAGAGAAGCATTTTCTTCTTACACATTCTCACTTGCCTTGTCTTCATTTTCGGCTGCAGGCTGTGAAGACATGCCTCCATCTCCATGCATAGGAAACAAACCACTACTAAAAGGAATATTAGCATCCAAATCTTCTATGTAAACACTTGACATAGGCACATCTAGAACACCACTTTGCTACCTGCGATTGTTGATGTACCAATTTTGGGCCTTCTTTCTTCTGGCTGGGCACTTGCGATATTCATTTGAGAAGGCAACTCCCATTCTCCCACAGTACCCTCATCATTGCATAGGCTTGCAGGTTGGTTACATAAAGTGCTGCCAACATTAGCAGATGTCTCCATAGCAGATCCATGGTCCTTGGCAACCTCGGACGGAAACAAATTCAACTAACCCAGATTGCGTTCCGCCAACGGCGTGGATCGGTTTTGCACCTTCGAAGCCAGCTCCTCGGCTCTCTTCCTGATGTCATCCTAGATGAGCCCTTGTAGCTGAAAATGAAATAGGACCAGGAGCATATAGGAGAACTTTTCTGCATGCATAGGAAACAAATCACCTGTAATAGGAATATTATAG
>NW_021224872.1:0-711 GCF_002162155.2 Triticum dicoccoides
CTGACATCGACTGGACTCATGGATCCGCTCCTGAGCGCACTCGTCGAGAGCCCGCTCAAGGTTATCCATGTTGGGGAACGTAGTAATTTCAAAAAATTTCCTACGCACACGCAAGATCATGGTGATGCATAGCAACGAGAGGGGAGAGTGTTGTCTACGTACCCTCGTAGACCGACGCGGAAGTGTTGACACAACGTAGAGGAAGTAGTCGTGCGTCCTCCCGGTCCAACCGATCCAAGCACCGTTACTCCGGCACCTCCGAGTTCTTGACACACGTACAGCTCGATGACGCACCCCGAGCTCTGATCCAGCAAAGCTTCGGGGAGGAGTTCCGTCAGCACGACGGCGTGGTGACGATCTTGATGTTCAACCGTCGCAGGGCTTCGCCTAAGCACTACTACAATATGATCGAGGTGTAATATCGTGGAGGGGGGCACTGCACACGGCTAAGGAACGATCACGAAGATCAACTTGTGTATTCTGGGGTGCCCCCCCCCTCCGCCCCCGTATATAAAGGAGCAAGGGGGGAGGCCGGCCGGCCCCTTGGGGCGCGCCAAGGAGGAGGAATCCTCCTCCTAGTAGGAGTAGGATTCCTCCTTTCCTACTCCTACTAGGAGGGGGAAGGAAGGGGGAGAAGGGGAAAGGAAAGGGGGGCGCCCCCCCCCTCCTTGTCCAATTCGGACCAGAGGGAGAGGGGGCGCGCGGCCCACC
>NW_021224873.1:0-743 GCF_002162155.2 Triticum dicoccoides
CGCTGGTCAGGGGTGCAGCAGGGACGGCGGCGGCACCCAGCACTGCGGCGACGATGACGACGGCGGCGGCGGCGACTACACCCGTTCTACAGGCTCCTCGGCATGTAGAAGGCTGGAGGCGGCGGCGGGTAGTGTTAGGCGTAGTCGTCGTTTTTAGTTTGTGTTTTTAATTTATGCTTTTAAGTTTTTGTAAAAATATCAATTAAATCGCTTAGTTTGAACGATTTTGTGTCATGTTTGGCCGATTTTATTTTTTTGAAACGGTGTCCGGGGGACGACCTGGGGGCGGTGGCTTCGAACCCGATCGGCCCCACGCCAGATCGCCGGTTCGCCTCGGGCAGCGCTATTTCAATCCCTGGTGGGCCGAAGCGGCTGGAGATGCTCTAATGAAAATAAAATTTGAGACACTGACCTAAGCTGTTGCCGCTGTGCTGTTGCTGTTTACGAGTCGTGAGTAATGATGGCCTTGGCCGTGCTGAATGGACACACGTATGTCTACTCGTGTGGATTGATTATTTGTTGACCTAAGAAAAAGAGGTAATACCACTCCAGGTACCCTAACTTGCATCCAATGTGATGATCTAGTCTCAAACTTGTAAAATTAGACCAAGGCATACCTCAACTTACATCCAATGTGATGTTTTAGTTCCAGGCCAATGAGGACTCGCCAATTGGCTGCCAAGTGGCTGGGCCGGTCAGCGCGTGCAGTTTTGCACAAAACCCCCCGCCGTTTGCCTGATTCA
>NW_021224874.1:0-1216 GCF_002162155.2 Triticum dicoccoides
CCACAATTGGCCAAAACTGCCAGTGTGGATGACCGACACGTAAGCGGACCTTGGGGTTCAACAATTATGGAAATTGCTTCGTTACCCGAAAACGGTGAGTAATAATCAAAGAAACGGGCCAGAATCGGCCAAAACTGTCAGTGTTGATGACCGACACATAAACGCACCACATGGTTCGTTAACCATGGAAATCACTTCGGGACGCCAAAACAGTGAGTAATAGTCCATGAAACGGCCCAAAATCGGCCAAAACTGCTAGTGTGGATGACCGACACGTAAGCGCACCTTGGGGTTCAACAACTATAGAAATCGCTCCGGGACCCCAAAACAGTGAGTAATAATCCAAGAAATGGGCCAGAACTGGCCAAAACTGCCAGTGTTGATGACCGACATGTAAACGCACCACAGGGTTCGTTAACCATGGAAACCACTCCGGGACCCCGAAATAGTGAGTGGTAGTCCATGAAACGGGCCAGAATCGGCCAAAACTGCCAGTGTTGATGACCGACACGTAAGCACACCTTGGGCTTCAACAACTATGGAAATCTCTTCGGGACCCCAAAATAGTGAGTAATAATCCAAGATACGGGTCAGAATCGGCCAAAACTGCGAGGGTTGATGACCGACACATAAACGCACCACATGGTTCGTTAACCATGGAAACCACTCCAGGACCCCAAAACAATGAGTAATAGTCCATGAAATGGGCCACAATTGGCCAAAACTGCCAGTGTGGATGACCGACACGTAAGCGGACCTTGGGGTTCAACAATTATGGAAATTGCTTCGTTACCCGAAAACGGTGAGTAATAATCATAGAAACGGGCTAGAATCGGCCTAAACTGTTAGTGTTGATGACTGACACATAAACGCACCACATGGTTCGTTAACCATGGAAACCACTTCGGGACCCCAAAACAGTGAGTAATAGTCCATGAAACGGCCCAAAATCGGCCAAAACTGCCAGTGTTGATGACCGACACGTAAGCGCACCTTGGGGTTCAACAACTATAGAAATCGCTCCGGGACCCCAAAACAGTGAGTAATCCAAGAAATGGGCCAGAACTGGCCAAAACTGCCAGTGTTGATGACCGACACGTAAACGCACCACAGGGTTCGTTAACCATGGAAACCACTCCGGGACCCCGAAATAGTGAGTGGTAGTCCATGAAACGGGCCAGAATCGGCCAAAACTGCCTGTCTTGATGACCGACAC
>NW_021224875.1:0-387 GCF_002162155.2 Triticum dicoccoides
GTTGATGTGTCATGCGACCAAGATGATGTGGTAAAGAAATTGGCACATTTGACGAAAGTTTGGAAACACACCCCTCACAAACCGGATCAACTCGCTAGAAGGCTCGTGGTTCCGAGAGGGACAAATGCATGTTTGATGACGAACGGGAGATAGCTTCCTCTTACGGCCTTCAATTTTTTTCTACGTCTAACGTGCACTACTACAACTGTAATGTGAAATTTTGGAAAATTCTAGGGGTCTTTTGACCTTTTAAAGACATTTAAGTGATTTTCTAACTATTTAATGACCGTAATTCAAATTTGAATTACATCTACATGCAACGAGTAACCAAAATGGTTTGAAAAATTATATCTGTGTACTTGTGTGCGAGTTAATGCCATGTGCAGT
>NW_021224876.1:0-950 GCF_002162155.2 Triticum dicoccoides
GACGTAGAGTAATTGTGACCATTCTTACAGCGAGCACATGGACAAGGCATAAAACCATCCGCCCGCTTGTTTGCCTCAGCCGCAAGCAGAAAAGTATGCACGCCCTCAACGAACTGGGGAGAGCATCGGTCATCGTACATCCATTGCCGGCTCATCTTCATTACACAACACCGAATAGACCAAATTAATACAAGTTCATACATAAAGTTCATACAACACTTAAATGCAACAAACAAATAACTCTCTAGCTAAAGCATTTAAATGCAACAACAAATACGATCAAGATCGCAACTAAGGTAACAATGGATCCAACAGCATAATGATACCAAGCCTCACTATCGATGGCATATTTTCTAATCTTTCTAATCTTCAAGCGCATTTTCTCCATCTTGATCTTGTGATCATCGACGACATCGGCAACATGCAACTCCAATTCCATCTTCTCCCCCTCAATTCTTTTCAACTTTTCTTTCAAGTACTCGTTTTCTCTTTCAACTAAATTTAACCTCTCGGGAATAGGGTCGGTTGGAATTTTCGGTTCACATACCTCCTAGAAAAAATTTCTATGTCAACTTGATGGGCATAATTTGTCATAAACACGAAATGCAACTAGTTTTAAAAGAGAATATACATACCACATCCGAATCATAACGAGGACTAGGGCCGACGGGGACGGATATCAAAACCATGGCACTATATGTATAACAAACAACGTACGGGTAAGATAATTATACGAGTAACTATATATCCAAATCACACAAACATCAATTTTTATATAAAATTTCATGAACAAGAGGCTCACCACAAGGTGGTGCCGGCGACGGGACGGTGCGGGTGATCGACGGTGGCTACGATGGAGATTTAGAAGGCACTAAGTAAACCACACCTACATATGCAAACTAAGTGTTATTTTTGACCTCAAATTGCATATAAATCAAATACTAGCGCGC
>NW_021224877.1:0-965 GCF_002162155.2 Triticum dicoccoides
CCAAGGGTGGTGCTGGTGCGCTGCTCTCGTCATCACCTTCCTTACGATAAGGCAGGTAACGAGTGGCTGGCTCTCTCGCCATCTCTGGCAGGAGATCCCGGAGGCGAGTCAGCGCCTTGAGGGCAGCAGTCTCCACGGCGAGAAGCAGTGTCGCCATCTGGGGTCCCTCAAAGAACCAGCTCGTCGGGGCGTCATTCGCCCTCACGACTACCTCCACGTGATACTCCCTCTTGGTGCTGTCGACCCAGTGCTCGTGGTAGGAGAAGGTGGGGACTCGAGTGAACTGGCACTTCCTGAGGCTATCCTCAAGAAGCACAGGAAACCCAGTGGTCAGGAAGTCCTCGGGTACGGCGGCCATCTACAAAAAGTGGAAGGGAAAGGGTCAATAAAGGAATGTGACCTATGTTTGGGATACTAACATAAACATAGGTATATGGGTAACCTGGTGGATAGTCTCGCTCTAACTAACGTCCGTGCTAACTAAGGCTTCCTACAGTCAGGATGGCTCTGATACCAGCTCTGTGGGGACCCCGACTCGCAAGTCGTGATCACCGAATGCACGTGTACAGTGATCCCAGAGATCAATGCTCACTGAACACACAGAAGCTGAATAACAAGAGTCTTACATCCATACATACCGTCTTACACAAATAGTGACCCACATGGTCAAGTCTTACATCGATAAAGCCTTAAGGGCTGAACATCAAATGAAACATAGCAGCGGAAAACGTCGTCGATAAGTAGAACCCATGCCATCTGCCTTAACCCTACAGGCATTCTGACTGGGAACGTCCTAGTTCGCATGATCGTCTCCAAAGAACTCTTCTTCGAACTCCGGTTCTCCCATGCCTGGTCAATTAAATAACCAGTGGCAAGCCAATGAGTACTTTGAATGTACTCGCAAGCAACCCATGATTTGGTTCAAGGTACAGTAATGCATGACATAGGTAAAGTTTTGCATAAAG
>NW_021224878.1:0-1383 GCF_002162155.2 Triticum dicoccoides
GAAGAAATAGGAGCGTCGGCCATTCTGGGGACTCGCTGCTGATTGCTTCTGCTTATCATGTGGAGGTAGAGATGGGGATTACTGACTTGTTTGTGTCCTGTATTCTATCGATGCAGTGCAAGCCTCCATCACGGCATCACTGCGAACACATGGGTAGTCAGTGGGACTCCCCAGACAAAGAGTATGGATCCTCTCACTCCCTATCATTTGGTTATGATGGTGCAAGTAGAAACATTCTTAGATTGGCGCTTGTTATAGTATAATCGATGGATGCACACTTCAATGCATCTACGTTTACATCTTTCTGAGATCCACTGATTGTGATATCTGACTAGTCCTATTCAATTTGAAAGTTCAGTTAATGTACCACCATGAAACAAAAACGACATTGTCATACGCACGACAAAGAACGTCACTATGAAAACTATATCTTCCAGATTTGTTTCAGCTCTCTATACTAGCTTTAACAAAACTAGTAATAGTTGAATATGAGATTGGAGAACACTTTTAGATTACAGAGTTGTTGCTAAACAAAGAGAATATAGTTTGCAATAAATCTTCTAAAGCAAGTAGGATCTCAGAGATTAATGACTCGCTAATTGTTCTTCATGGATAAGCATGTTCATTTCTTTGACTCCATCGAGCTTAGTAATTTGTGCCTTACAATTCTTCACTTACTAATATGATGAGCTATTGGTTTTATTGCTATACAAACTTGTTCTAATATTTCATGGTAATGCTGCAGGGTTCTGGTGGCGATGCCGATGGTCGTCTAGAGGTTCGTGGACCGGACGGTGCCATGGTTGCCGATGTATGGAGAGGCGAAGCTGCTGCTCATCATCTACCTCTAGCACCCTGATACGTCTCCAACGTATCTATAATTTTTGATTGTTCCATGCTATTATATTACCCATTTGGGATGTTTATGGGCTTTCCTTTGCACTTTTATATCATTTTTGGGACTAAACAACTAACTTGAGGCCCAGCCCGAATTGCTACTTTTTTTTGCCTATTTCAGTGTTTCAAAGAAAAGGAATATCAAATGGATTCCAAATGGAATGAAACCATCGGGAGCGATCTTTTTGGAACAAAAGTGATCCAGAGGACTTGGAGTGGAAGTCAAGAAACGAGGGAGGCAGCCACGAGGGTGCCCGGCGCGCCCCCACCCTCGTGGGCCCCTCGAGCGTCCACCGACCTAGTTCTTCCTCCTACATATACCCATGTACCCCGAAAACATCAGAAGCGACCACGAAAACCTAGTTCCACTGCCGTAACCTTCTGTATCCGCGAGATCCCATCTTGGAGCCTTCACCGGCGCTCCGTCGAAGGGGGAATCGACCATGGAGGGCCTCTACATCATCTCCAAGTCCTATCTGATGAGTT
>NW_021224879.1:0-1583 GCF_002162155.2 Triticum dicoccoides
TCTCATCACCTGGGCTCGCCTTCTTCACGGTCTGAGATCGACACGTGAATATATGTTTGAACAAACCCCAGTGCGGTCAACAGCCCAAGAAACCCTCACACATGGACACGAACGCGGCAAGATAGGCAATGGAGTTTGGGGTAAAGTGGTGGAGCTGCGCTCCGAAGAAGTTCAAAAAGCCACGAAAGAAAACACTCGGCGGCAAGGAAAACCCGCGATCAACATGGGTGGCCAGAAGCACACACTCACCCTCTTCCGGCTGGGGCTGCCACTCCTTCCCCGGAAGCCTCGCAGCTCCGTGGGGGATCAAGCCCTCGTTGGCCATGTCAAGAATGTCATTCTCAGTGATGGTCGACTGGATCCAGTCTCCTTGGACCCAGCCTTTCGGCAGGCGGGATCTGGACGAGGACCCTCCGCGGCTGGTGGATCTCCCCTTCGCCTTCTCCGACGCCGACGCCTTCTTTGCACGCTCCAACGCCGCCGTCTTCTCCTTGGCCATGGTCGCCGGCGAGATGCGCGAAGGGAAGTGGTGCGGGGGCGAGAGCGAGCACGCTGAGCAGGGAGGAAGGAAGCAGAGAGAGGGGGAGAATGCTAAGGCGCAGCACAGAAATCCTCGCCGGGCACATTTATAAGGTCCCTTCCGAGTGGATGACAGGTGGACCCGGTCGATCCAATCATATCTGGAACAGTTATGCAGACGGGATACGTGGCGAAAAAGGCGGCGCGGAGATCGAGGCGTCCATGCCCCGTCCCATCCGAACGCCGCGGTCCGCCCCGCTTCGCGCGCGCCCCAAAATTTCGCATCCCGCGGAATCCGCGAGCAACAAATTAGTCTGTCAGGCGCGGTGTTTCTGGCGATCCGTCGCTCGGAAATCGTCAAAGCCTGAAAGATCACTCGACGCAAAAACAGAATGGATCAAGTCGACTGAAGGCAAGTTGTTTCCTGTCGACAAAGGGATTCTTTGGTCCAGAACAGCGCACAACCGGAGCACAAAGATTAATCGAAAACGACATCAACTCCTTCTTCACTCGAAGCCTCAATCCATTCGGGGGCTAATGATGGGGTTATGTACCTAGGGTAGGGTCATGGACCTGATCCAAGTAACTTACCCCAGGACATCCTTAGAAGAGGTCGCCTTCCAGTCGACCAACGAGGATTCATTCGACTGGCCTGGAGGACTCGACCACGAAGACTCACTCGACCACCAGGAGGTCAAGAGGCACTCTGCACTGCAACGGCCTGTAATCAAGTAGACTTTATGATAGTAAAGGCCCTTTATGTGGGGCGTTACCAGTAACGCCCCAGACTTAACTCACCTTAAACCCTCTCCTGCATGGGCTGGCTAGGGTCCTGGCGCACTCTATATAAGCCACCCTCCTCCACAGGCAGAAGGGTTCGGCACCTTGTAATCCATACATTCATAATCCACTCGACCGCCTCCGGGCTCCGAGACGTAGGGCTGTTACTTCTTCCGAGGAGGGCCTGAACTCGTACATCCTTTGTGCTTACAACCTCTCCATAGCTAGGACCTTGCCTCTCCATACCTACCCCCCACTCTACTGTCAGGCTTAGAACCACGACA
>NW_021224880.1:0-1321 GCF_002162155.2 Triticum dicoccoides
TGTTTTGTTTTTCTTTTTATTTTGTATTTTCTTTCTTTTATTTATTTTCTCTTCTGTTTTAATTCAATTTAAAATATTTATGCATTTTATAAAACTGTGTCTTCTACACTATAATTATCTATGTAATATTTAGTACAAACTGAACATTTTTATTTTAATGTTTGAAAACTTTTATTGTTTTCTTGTAATTAAATTTTGAATTTGTTTCGATTTTGAATTATCTAGAGTTTATCAACAGTAACCGAGGTGACGTGGCATCATTAGCGGGGGATCACTGTAGCTTAATTATCCGGGCGTCACAATTCTCCTCCACTACAAGAAATCTCGTCCCGAGATTTAAGCGGCGGAGTAAGGGGGAAAGGGCTGGTAGCAAAAACCTAACGAGTCTTCTCGGTCTTGGCTGCCCTTTCGAAGAGGTTGATCCCTTTCGTTGATGTCTTCATTTCTCTGCTTCGGGTCATCATGATGAAGTTGTCTTCCTTCGGGAACTCCATCATACTTACGAAAGGATAAGGGGGTATTACGGAAGAATGGACCGCTACAATGCTTGTTTATCTAGTAGATAACATCAAGGAAGGTGGCGGAAAGTAACCCTCGAAATGAAACTTAAGGAAATATTGAGAGCAAAGTAAGGAGTTATCATGGGAAGTTTTGAGCGGGCGGGCAACCGTTCGATGCCTGAAACAACGTGTGAAATGGGTCCAAGCAGCGAGAGTAAGTATTGCGTGTGATACCAGAATAGAGCACTAGGAAGGTGGCCCGTGAATTAAATACGAAGCCAAGCATGAGGAATATTCATTAGAAACAGGGTTGTACAGGAGAGTCAGGTTTCGATCCAGTGGACCTGTGGGTTATGGGCCCACCATGTGGGTTGAAAGTAGGAATGGTGGTGACATCTTGCACAGCCGCGACAGGGAGGCATGCCAGTGAATAGCTTGTCAGCTATGCCGGCAACAATGTCGGTACCAAGGACGGGGAACGAAGAGAGCAATTTTCCTGCTTGTTGAATGAGGCAAACCAATTGGCAAGCTATCACCCATCGGTGGTTACCGGAATGTCATCAACAATAGTAACAGGGTCTTACAAACAGAGTGGTACAACAAGGTGTTTACATAAGCAGGAGAATATTACTGCTCAGATCATATAGTTCACAAGAAAGGTTAAACCAACAATGGAAGGAAAATATGATCATCAGATTAAACAGAACAATGGAAAGGAAATTATGTTTAAACACATATTTCAAGGGTATATCCTTCCCAAGGACAAGCAGAGCATGATATCCATGACAGGATATTATGTAGAAAACTCCTTAGGTAGGGGA
>NW_021224881.1:0-1322 GCF_002162155.2 Triticum dicoccoides
GTGCTGGGCGTTTGCAACCGCCTCAACACTTCCAAATTTGTGAGAGGCCGCCTACGCAAGATTTGACGGTATGCTAGCCCCCGGAGGCCGCCGGCCACAGTCGTAGACGTGCGAAGAGCAATCCGCGTAGAGGGAAGTGTTCAGATACTTCTCCATCACAAAAAATTATGAAAAATTACCATCAGTCCTATAGCACATGTGCCCACGTTGTGTAAAAAACTCATGATTTTATCGCGCTCCAAGTATTTAATAATATTCACGCTGCATCGTTACCGCAGAACGTCTACTACCGTTTCATTGCCGTCCGTGAGGGGGGCCACAACCCGGAGACGCGTGCCGCCTCTTCGGACATGCCACAACACCACCCCACATGTATGAGGGCCCGGTACGATGCTCCGGTGGCATTGCTACCCCCAGGGCCCCCGTCCCGGCTAACCCTGTAGCGTTTGACCACGGGATCTAGCCCTTTGACTTTGCACGGACGGGCTTTGACCAGTGGACCTCTCCACCCGGTTGTGTTAGGTCGGCCCAGAGGAACACTTTGGAGCAACATCCGGGCCAAACCCACAGCTACATCCACTCCGTGTAGACCCGACGCGTCCGTTTCCCCCCTCCAGGTGCCGGTGGCGGCGGCGTCCGTGTGGGGGGGGGCACGCCCCGGAGACGCGTGCTGGGCGTTTGCAACCGCCTCAACACTTCCAAATTTGTGAGAGGCCGCCTACACAAGATTTGACGGTATGCTAGCCCCCGGAGGCCGCCGGCCACAGTCGTAGACGTGCGAAGAGCAATCCGCGTAGAGGGAAGTGTTCAGATACTTCTCCATCACAAAAAATTACGAAAAATTACCATCAGTCCTATAGCACATGTGCCCACGTTGTGTAAAAAACTCATGATTTTATCGCGCTCCAAGCATTTAATAATATTCACGCTGCATCGTTACCGCAGAACGTCTACTACCGTTTCATTGCCGTCCGTGAGGGGGGCCACAACCCGGAGACGCGTGCCGCCTCTTCGGACATGCCACAACACCACCCCGCATGTATGAGGGCCCGGTACGACGCTCCGGTGGCATTGCTACCCCCCAGGGCCCCCGTCCCGGCTAACCCTGTAGCGTTTGACCACGGGATCTAGCCCTTTGACTTTGCACGGACGGGCTTTGACCAGTGGACCTCTCCACCCGGTTGTGTTAGGTCGGCCCAGAGGAACACTTTGGAGCAACATCCGGGCCAAACCCACAGCTACATCCACTCCGTGTAGACCCGACGCGTCCGTTTCCCCCCTCCAGGTGCCGGCGGCGGCGGCGTCCGTGAGGGGGGGCACGC
>NW_021224882.1:0-1749 GCF_002162155.2 Triticum dicoccoides
TCAAGCATCTTCATTTATTTGCTAATCCTTCCCGGTGTTTCTTCATGTTTTATTCGTTCATTTCAATTCTTATGGTGTTTCGTTCAAGATTTCTCTTCCTTCCTTATCATATTAATTTATCCGTTGTCACAATCCTACCGGTAGTTCATTGAAGATTTTCTAAAGTTTGCGCTATATCTATCTTCATCCTTGCTACGAGAATAAGTAGTGTGCCAAATCCATTGTTTGTCATCAATTTAAATTGATGAAGGATAAGCATAATGTAATTCTTATTCTTGTTTCATCGAGTATATTCAACTCCTTATTCCGGAGGCTCATCAAATTCTCGGTTTCAATTGTTCCATCTTTTCTTCCCGGAGTTCCATGCTCTCTCAATTATATCATCGCGAAGCTCCATTTAAATCATCGCAAGGCTTCAACCTTATTCTTTTCATCCTTCATTTCGTTTAATCATTCTTTTGTTGCCAGAGTTATTCATGGAGGCTCTACATGATGGTTCATAAAGGATTTAATTCCTTCTCAAAGTTTTCATCGAGATTCTTTTCTAAGGAGCTCAAGTATTCTTCATCTTGCAATCCGGAGTGCAATTCTTTTTACCTTATCTTTTGAGGTGGTGTTATGTCATTCTAGATAATTTTCCTTCGTGTTTCATGATTCACAAGTTTTCAAGTTTGACATATCTAAAATCCATCATTTTCTCTTCGTTCAAGACATCTTTTCAATCCATCAATCTCTTCATTGGAGTTATATTGGGTTATATTTCACCTAAAGCTTTCCCTAAGGATTGTTGCTATTTATGGTGCTTATAAATGATCCAAGTTCTTAATTTATCCTACCGGTGAGATAAGTTTCTCGTCTCCTTGTTCATATCAATCCAAATCCATTGTTTCCGCTAGTGGCAGAATTTCTCCTCAAATTTTGAGATGTCTTCTATAAGTCCATATCAAGCTTGTCCTTTTTGTTGTTGGTTTTCCAACAACTCCGTTCGACCCTTCGCCTAAGGATGCCTTTGCAAGCTCATTGGAGGTAGAAGATGTTGTTTTCTTCCCCGTTCCTTTAATTCCATTCGTTCATTTGTTCCGGAGGCATTGTGATGCTGCTCTCCTCACTCATCATCTCGAATTGTGAGGACTGTGTTCTCTTCGTGCTTATCCATTTATCTGGAGTGTTGTGTCCTCTGCTCAAGTCCTTCTCATCCTATCAACTCTTGCATCTCTTTTCAACCGGAGTGCTACCTGAATTTGTTCTTCCTTGTTCCTCTCTTCTAATGGAGTGCTTTCAACTTTGTTCATCTCCGTTGTATTCTTCCTTTCAATTTGCTCAACCTTCCAAGGTTCTTTGGTTTCACTCGTTTGTCAAAGAAGCAACTTAGTTTTACCTCTCCTCTTCCTCTTCCGTTTTCCCTCCGGTGCCATCCTAGATCTCGGGACGAGATCCTCTTATAGTGGTGGAGTGTTGTGACGCCCCAAGACCGGAGCTTCAGATTCCTTCGAGGGTTTCCAAGATTCGTCGTGTGATTTGTTCGGTTCGTTGCTTTCATTTTTGCATCATGTGCATTGCATCATGTCATCTTGCAACGTGTTTTAAAACTCAACCAAATAAAATAGGATGGATCTTCAGTCCATTTAAATCGAGGGATATTCACATGGTGAGATTCTCTTTATAACATATCTCCCAATATGTATAGGGAGGTAAAATAAACATTCCATTCTTTAGGAATCGACCACAGCACACTCACAATATAAATCC
>NW_021224883.1:0-9915 GCF_002162155.2 Triticum dicoccoides
TTTCATTATCATTAAATTTGCATGAAAAGGGGAGGTGTGGAGAATTCATCCTAGAGCAACAAGTATAATCATATTCCGAGCATAGTTGTCTAGCATACCACTTCAATATATAAATTTGATCCCATAATAGTTTCCCTTTTTGTGTCAAGCGGTAATCCCTAAAGTATTCACGTTGATCCAACGTTACTCCCATTACATAATTGAATGGGGTTTTCTCAGGATTATTAAAGTAGTACATAATATCTTTCACATAACCATCATCGAGTGTTTTAGGAGGTTCCCCATCTCCATGAGCAGAAAGTACACCTAATTTTTTTGGTATTTCGTGTTCCATATCCATAACTAAAGATACAGAACAACTAAGAATAGCAAATAAAAATTACTTAGTGATAAAGCAAACAAGCACACACGAGAATATTCACCCCACGCTATTGCTCCCCGGCAACGGCGCCAGAAAAAGGTCTTGATAACCCACAAGTATAGGGGATCGCAACAGTTTTTGATAAGTAAGAGTGTCGAACCCAACGAGGAGCTAAAGGTAGAACAAATATTCCCTCAAGTTCTATCGACCACCGATACAACTCTACGCACGCTTGACATTCGCTTTACCTAGAACAAGTATGAAACTAGAAGTCCTTTGTAGATGTTGTTGGATAGGTTTGCAAGATAATAAAGAGTACGTAAATAAAAAGTAGGGGCTGTTTAGGTTAAGAAACAATAAAGTAAATATAGCGAGTGTGGAAAAGTGGTGGTAGGAGTTGCGAAATTGTCCCTAAGCAATTGACTACTTTACTAGACCGATAGCAAGTATTATGTGGGAGAGGCCACTGCTAGCATGTCATCCCTTACTTGGAATTCTATGCACTTATGATTGGAACTATTAGCAAGCATCTACAACTACTAATGTTCATTAAGGTAAAACCCAACCATAGCATTAAGATATATTGGCCCCCCTTCAATCCCGTATGCATCAATTTCTATGCTAGGTTGAAGCTTCTATCACTCTTGCCCTCCAATACATAGTCCTATCAACATACAACTAACCCTATGGTGTGATCCACACGCACGCTCATATGATGGGCACCAAAGGACAACAACATAACCACAAGAAAATTAAATCAATCATAGCAATTCATCAACCACCGATAGGACAATGAAAATCTACTCAGACATCATTGGATAATAATATGAAGCATAAAGCACCATGTTCAAGTAGAGGGTACAACAGGTTGCGGGAGAGTGGACCACTGTAGATAGAGAGGGGAAGGTGATGGAGATGTTGGTGAAGATGGCTGAGGTGTTGGTGAAGATCGCGGTGATGATGATGATGGCCACGGTGGCGTTCCGGCGCCACCGGACGAGAGGGCGAGAGGGGCCCCCTTCTTCCTCTTCTTCCTTGACCTCCTCCCTATATGGGAGAAGGGTTTCCCCTCTGGTCCTTCGCCTCCACGGCATGGGAGGGGCGAGAGCCCCTCCGAGATTGGATCTATCTCTCTGTTTCTCTCTGGTTCCGCGTTCTGTTCTGGCTCTGTTTCACCGTTTCGTATATATATGGAGATCCGTAACTCCGATTGGCCTGAAACCTTCGCCGTGATTTTTTTTCAGAATATTAGCTTTCTTGCGGCAAAAGAAGAGCGTCAACCGCCTTACGGTGGGCTCACGAGGGTAGGGGGCGCACCCTAGTGGGGGGGGGGCGCCCCCCTGCCTCATGACCACCTCGGGCACTGGTTCGCATTGATTTTCCTTCAGAATTTTCCATATTTTCCAAAAATAAGCTCCGTCCGTTTTTATCCCGTTTGGACTCCGTTTGATATGGATATTCTGCGAAACCAAAAACATGAAACAAACAGGAACTGGCACTGGGCACTGGATCAATATGTTAGTCCCAAAAATAATATAAAAAGTTGCCAAAAAGTATATGAAAGTTGAATAATATTGGCATGGAACAATCAAAAATTACAGATACGACGGAGACGTATCACAGGGTTTTCCACGATTATTTCCGATCGCGATTTCTGCCCTGATTTTTGTTCTAGTATAACTTTTCGCTTGTTTATCAGAATCAGGCGATTCAAGCGCCTAGAGTTTTGTCTCGAAACCCTCTTTCTGTTTAACCAACTTAAACAAGATTTTGCTAATGTAAAATTTGACTTTAGTCCAGATTAGTAAATGAAGCTTGTTTCTTTCGCCGTTTGAGTTTTGTTGCTTCATTTGGTTTGATTCTTGTTGCAAACCGGAGTTCTTAAGTTGAACTTTCTGGTTAGATCTCTTATTTGAGTTTTACCCGTGCCTTTGCTTAATTGCTTATTGTATGCTTGTTTGTTTGCGATAGAGTACCCGGAGTGTGAAGCGTGCGACTATGAGTCTCTAGGTTTCGCGGATCATCAGCAAGGCAAGTAACACTTTGATCATACCTCTTACTACCTAGTTTTATTGCATTAGATCAATCGTCAAACAATTGCATGGTTATGATCTGAATTAAATTGTGGGTTTGGGAAGTAGATGAGGTAGTACCTATTCACCTGTTTATTATCAAACCTTGGGAGTTACTTCTACGTTGCTTATACTGCTATGCTATGCTCGTAGACGTGGATTGGGTTTGAGTGCTTTCATGACAGATGTGAGTATTTTTAATTAATGGTTAACTTAAGGTGGCAACTTTAATACACATCTAGGTGGATTGAGGCACCTGGGGAATTCCAGTGATTGCCTGTATTTTTGGAAATCCCGGGGTACCGTGTGATTCTCCTATGGACTGCCACCCAAGCTCAAAGGGATCATAAGATTGTTCATGCTAGAAACTTCTGTGTGCAGCCATATGCCATTATGGGCTCTGGCATAGTTGAGTAAGTTGTGGGAAACCTTTCCATGATGGGCTAGCAGATGTAGGGGATTGTAGGTGTACCGGCCTATCTATCGGTTAAGGGGACCTCTTCGGAAAGACTGTGTCTCGGTCATCCGTTTCTCAAACATCATGCAATGCAAGAAATTCAACGGAGGAGATCGAGTCTTGTGGGGAAAAGTGCACAAACCTCTGCAGAGTGTACAAACTAATCATGGTTAGCCGTGTCCCCGGTTATGGACATCTTGAGTATCTAGTCTCTTGGATTATCATGTGGATCTCATCACTCTTAATTATAAAATTTTGATTGGGTTATTAATTACTTTTAATTGGGATTGAGATGGGGTTTACCATTCTCAATGTTTAACAACCACCATGATAGTTAAATAAAATATATTCCTTTGTTGTACGGAAAAATTGGCTTTTCGCAAAACATATTAACCATACAGCCTCCACCAGCCATATATGCATGTAGTGATAGCTTTATTCTGTTCATTACTCTCTTGTGTTACCTTGCCAGCATATTCCATGTGCTGACCCGTTTTTGGGCTGCAACGTATCATGTTGCAGACTTTTCGGACGACGAGTAAGGAGCCTTAGGTCGTGGTCTTTCACTCAGTGATGTTGTTGGAGTTGATGGACTCACTTTATCTTCCAAGCCTTCCGCTATTATCGTATTAGGTGGCCTTAAGCCATATTTATTGTAATAAGTTCTCTTTTGAGACATTCGATGTAATAAGTGTGTGATTGCTACTCTGTTATAAATCCTTCAAGTACTGTGTGTGTCAGCATTACCGATCCAGGGATGACACTTATGCACAGAGATCAGACTATTTGAGGTCTGGTCGCTACAAAGATGGTATCAGAGCACACGCTGACTGTAGGACACGACCACTAAGCTAAAGCCCTAGATCACTACTCTCTTCTCATTTTTGACTACTCTCATTTTTTCTACTCTTTAGGATGGCAGATGCAAGGATCAAGTTCATGCAACCGGATGAAGACACCCCTTTTGGACGCCACTTGAAGGAAGTCACTAGGTACCCGAACATTGGAATACCAAGCTTCACCGGAACTTACAACGCCACTTTACCAGAATAGGAGCGCTGGATGATTCAAGTTCAAGTTCCAGGAAGGACATTCACGCCTGTCACTGAGCCCATAGAGTTTTCTTTTGATGCACCAACCTGGAGTCTAGGAAAGAGTATGGCAGCTCACATCACCATGGGATGCATTGGAAAATTTTACCACAATGATCTCAAGGACACTATCTATCAGATTTGTGGGCGCCGAGATGAGCAATGGGAGATGATCAGCACCAGGAAGGATAGATCGATTGCCGCTTTCATCCAGGAGTTAAACCAACACATTCGACACCAGGAGAACTAGATGTGCGCAGGCATGACAAATTTGAAGAAGGCAATGACAAGGATCACGGCTGGAGGAAGAACTCAAGGCTACACGCAAAGATTACGAGGAGGAAATCATTGTACTAGTGGAGAAGAATGACGACCTGACAAGGAAGCTAGGAGTTTTCATGGGAGATCCCGCGCCAGAAGGAGAAGATGACGATTCCACTTGCCCAGAGAACTACATCATCATCGACGACACCGACTCGGATCCTGACGATAGCGATGATGACTATGTTGATGAAGCTGGAGCAGATATCATGGAGTCTTCGACCGATCAATTTTTCTAGTCGACCACCATATCAGTAGTAGTATTCCACCATGTATATAGTATAGTCCAAGCACTTTTGTAACGATAGTTCTAGACCGATTGTATGCCCTTGTTTGATTGATTGAGTGAATGTTTGTGTTTGTCTCATGTGCATATAGGTAGTGTTTTCCCCTAGACCTCATTCTACTCTGTTTTCTCATCTTTTCTAAACCCAGCAGATGCCTCCGAGACGCGACAATGGATTTGCTTTCCCACCGGAGCTCACTTAGTTGATCCAGCAGCAGAATGCATTGATGCAGATACTAGTCCAGAATCAAAACCAGGGGAACAACAACAACAACCCACCACCACCACCAGTTGATCACTTAGCCCATTTTCTTAGGCTAAATCCGCCAGTGTTCTCCAGTAGCACCGAGCCGATTGTTGCAGATGATTGGCTCCGCAAAATTGAAAGGGAGTTGACTACTGCAGGATGCACAGATGCGGAGAGAGTGCGTTTTGTCGCACATCAGCTTGATGGACCCACAACATCATGGTGGGAGAATTTCATAGTCACTTACCCTATTGACACTGTGACATGGGACCAGTTCCAGCATGCTTTTTGCAGTGCCCATGTTTCAGCAGGAGCTATGGCCATGAAGAAGCACGAGTTTCGCAACTTACGCCAAGGAGGACGCATTGTTGGCCAGTATGTGGATGAATTTAGTAAGCTAGCACATTATGCCCCTGATGACGTTGCTACAGATGCAGCTAAGAAGGAGAAGTTTCTGGAAGGACTAAATGATGAGCTAAGCATGCAATTGATGGTGGCAAATTTCAATAACTACTAGGAGTTGGTAGATCGAGCTCTCATGCTTGAAGGGAAGCAGCAGCAGATTGAGACCCGCAAGAGGAAGTATGGACAAGGGAAGTATAATTCTGGAGCTCATCAGAGACCCCGTTTCATCCCGAACTCGGGAGGACTTGTTCATAACCATGGAGGCCACAATCATAATGGAGGATATTCACACAACCATAGTGGCCCCAAGAATGGGAATGGTAATGGAGGAAGCAGCGGACAGAACCATTCCAACCCGGCAACACCCGCCAAGAAAGATCTAACTCATGTTACTTGCTACAAGTGCCAGAAGACCAGACATTACGCTAATGAATGTCTTGAAGCTAAGAATGGAAACGATAATGGAAGCTCTAGGAAGAAACCCCACCTTTTCAACAGGGGACAAGTGAACCACCTTAACGTGGAGGAGGTTGAAGCCCAACCAGATGCAGTAATAGGTAAGTTTTTGGTTAAGTCATTTACTGCAGTTGTTCTTTTCGATATTGGTGCATCGCATTCATACATATCAAGGGGATTTGTGGATAAGTATAAGTTTCCCACTAGAGTTCTTAAGACACTCATGCTAGTAACCTCACCCGGAGCAGAAATATATGGCAAGCCATGGATGTTTTCAGATGCCATTAACCATAGGCAGGCATGTTTTCCCCTCAGATCTGATAATCTTGGAGTCGCAAGGTTTGGATGTGATTCTGGGTATGGATTGGCTATCGATGTATGGAGGAAACATCGATTGCGCCAGTAAGACGAGTTTGCTTACCACCCCAGAAGGAAGAAGAATCAAGTATGTATCCTGGCATGTTCCGAATAGGACGCAAGTAAATTCCTTATCAGGAGTTGTGTAGGAGGAAGTACTAGTGGTGAAGGATTTTCTGGATGTATTTCCAGAAGAGTTGCCAGGCATGCCACCGGATAGAGACATTGAGTTTTTGATTGAGCTTTTGCCAGGCACATGGCCAATATCTAAGAGACCGTATAGAATGCCCGCAAAGGATTTGGAGGAAATTAAGAAGCAGATTAAGGAGTTACTGGATAAAGGTTATATACGCCCAAGTTCGTCACCTTGGGGATCACCAGTGCTTCTAGTGGAGAAGAAGGATGGATCGTTAAGGATGGTTGTTGATTATCGAGGATTGAATGAGATGACGATTAAGAACAAGTACCCACTGCCGATGATCAATTATTTGTTTGATCAGCTGCAAGGAGCTAAAGTGTTTCCCAAGATCGATCTGCGATCAGGGTACCACCAGCTGAAGATTCGAGAGCATGATATACCTAAGACAGCTTTTACCACGAGGTACGGGCTATATGAGTACACCGTTATGTCATTTGGCCTGACTAATGCACCTGCCTATTTCTTGAACATGATGAACAAGGTGTTTCTGGAGTTTTTGGATAAGTTCGTCGTAGTGTTCATTGATGATATTCTGGTCTACTCGAAGAATGAAGAGGAGCATAAGGAGCATTTGCGTTTAGTACTTGGGAAGCTCAGAGAACATCAGTTATACGCCAAGTTCAGCAAGTGTGAGTTTTGGCTGAAGGAAGTTGGATTTCTTGGACATGTTATATCAGGAGAAGGAATAGCGGTAGACCCCACCAAAGTTGTCACCGTGACAAATTGGGAGTCACCCACGTCAGTTAAAGAGATCCGGAGTTTTCTTGGACTCGCAGGATACTACCGGAGGTTCATTGAGAATTTCTCAAAGATTGCGAAGCCCATGATGGAGTTGTTGAAGAAGGACACCAAATTCAAATGGACTGAGGAATGTGAGGCCAGTTTTTAGGAGTTGAAGAGACGCTTGGTTACATCACCAGTGTTGATTCTGCCAGATCAACACAAGGATTATAAAGTGTATTGCGACGCTTCTCGTCAAGGGCTTGGAGCCTTACTTATGCAGGAGGGAAGAGTTGTTGCATATGCCTCACGACAACTTAAACCCCATGAGTTAAACTATGCTATGCATGATTTGGAGTTAGCAGCCATAGTACATGCGTTGAAGACCTGGAGACATTTTCTCATCGAAAACCATTGTGAGGTATACACGGATCACAAGAGTTTGAAGTATATCTTCATGCAAAAGGAGTTGAATCTCAGGCAGAGGAGATGGTTGGAACTCATTAAGGATTATGATATGAGATTGCATTATCATCCCGGAAAGGCTAACGTAGTAGCCGATGCGTTGAGCCGCAAGAGTCATGTAAATACACTCATGACCGGAGAGTTACCTAGGGAATTAGCAGAGGATCTTCGCGAGCTATGTTTGGAGATAGTTCCGAGAGGCTATGTAGCAGCATTGGAGATTCATTCTACTCTGATGGATAAGATCAGAGAAGCTCAAAAGACGGACAAGGAGATTGCCGAGATAAAGGAAAAGATGAGCAAAGGAAAGGCTAAAGGATTTCATGAGGATGAGCACGATACCTTATGGTTTGAGGACTGCGTATATGTGCCTAATGACCCAGAGATCAGGAAGTTGATTTTGCAAGAGGCCCATGATTCACCATATTCGATCCACCCAGGAAATACAAAGATGTATCTGGATTTGAAGGATAGTTTCTGGTGGACCGGAATGAAGAAGGATATTGCGGAGTATGTAGCAGTTTGTGATGTATGTCAGAGAGTGAAGGCAGAACATCAGAAGCCAGCAGGATTGCTATAGCCATTGCCGATACCCGAATGGAAGTGGGATAAGTTAGGCATGGATTTTATCACGGGATTACCTAGAACTCGTTCAGGCTATGACTCGATATGGGTTGTAGTCGATCGTTTGACGAAAGTAGCTCACTTCATCCCAGTGAAGACCACTTACACCAGTGCTAAGTTGGCAAAGATATACATGACCAAGATTGTATGTTTGCATGGAGTTCTGAGGACCATTGTATCAGATAGAGGAACCCAGTTTAGTTCAAACTTTTGGAATCAATTGCATGAGACTTTGGGAACTAGGCTAGAGTTCAGTACAGCTTTTCACCCGCAGACAGATGGACAGACCGAGAGAGTAAATCAGATTCTGGAGGACATGTTGAGAGCTTGTGCGCTAGATTATGGATCTAGTTGGGACGACAATTTGCCATATGCAGAGTTCTCTTATAACAATAGTTATCAAGCCAATTTGAAGATGGCCCCTTTCGAAGCCTTGTACGGAAGGAGGTGCAGAACACCGTTGCTGTGGGACGAAGTTGGAGACCGACAGTTGTTTGGACCAGATTTGATTAAAGAGTTTGAAGAGAAGGTTAGACTGATTCGCGATAGACTCAAGGTAGCCCAGTCCAGGCGGAAGAGCTATGCGGATTCAAAACGCAAGGAGACAGTTTACGAAGCCAGAGACAGAGTGTATCTTCGAGTATCACCACTTCGAGGAGTAAAGCGCTTTGGAGTTAAGGGAAAGTTAGCGCCACATTTTGTGGGACCATACAAAGTTTTGGAACGTATGGGAGAAGTTGCTTACAAGTTGGGATTACCCGAAGGATTGTCAGGAGTTTACGATGTGTTCCACGTTTCTCAGTTGATGAAGTGCCACACAGAGATGGTTGATATTCCCCTGAGAGATACAGTGCCGCTGGAAGCGATACAGTTGGATAGCGATTTGACCTACGAGGAGAAGCCAGTCAAGATACTCAAGTTTGCCAGCCGAGTTACTCGCATCAAAGTCATCAAGTTTTGCAAGGTTCAGTGGAGCCACCATACTGAGGATGAAGCCACCTGGGAACGAGAGGAAGACCTATGGAAGGATCACCCTCACCTATTTTCTAGCCAACCCGAATCTCGAGGGCGAGATTCATCTTAAGGGGGGTAGGTTTGTAACATCCCAAATTTTCAATTTGGAATGTTATACATTAGGTCATCATTGCATATAATATTTTATTGCATTTTGGCTTGATCCTAGAAATTCTACGCAACTCAAGGACCCACAGAGAGAGTTGGGGATTTCGTTAATTTCATATTTGAGTTTTCTCAAACTTTGAAAAGAGGATCATTTGGTTTTGATTATTTTTCCTTCCTAATATTTCTAAAAAAATATGAGAGGAGATAAAATGACTTCTCCAAAGTAGATGAAATATCAGAGGAAAAATATTAAAATCAAATAAATGTTTTATTTGGATTTTATTGCAATTTTATTTGCCTTAGAAAAATTGCACGTTTTCAAAATTGCATTTTAGGGCTAAGAAAATGTTCATCTTGTTCTAAATATTTTATTTAGACGGTGAAATTTTGTTTTGGCATTTTTAGTTATTTATTTATTTTTCTAGGATTTATTTTCGTCGGAACGTTATTTAAAAAAAAGTCAGCGCCCGACTGGGCCGAAGCCCAGCCGAGCCGATCGGCCCAACCCCGCGCCACCGCCTCCCTCGCGCGCCCCGTGCCCGCACCGGACTCCGCCGGAATCCGGGAGACCACCGCCGCCTCGGTTGCCCCTCCCCCAAGCCGACCCCGGCCCCTCCCCCTCTTAAATACCCACCGCTGCCGCCCCACATCGCCACCCAAGCCGCAACAGCAGCAGCAGCGCCCGCAGCCGCCGCCGCTGAGCCGCCGCGCCGCCGCCTGCCTTGCGCCGCC
>NW_021224884.1:0-1663 GCF_002162155.2 Triticum dicoccoides
ATAGTATAGCGACGAGACAATGCATCAGCAATAACATTTTCTTTTCCCTTCTTGTGTTTAATGACATAAGGGAAAGTCTCAATGAATTCAACCCATTTAGCATGTCTACGATTCAGTTTAGCTTGACTTTTAATATGTTTCAAAGATTCATGATCAGAATGTATAACAAATTCTTTGGGCCATAAATAATGTTGCCATGTTTCTAAAGTCCGAACAAGAGCATATAATTCTTTATCATAAGTAGAATAATTCAGACTAGGCCCACTCAATTTTTCAGAAAAGTATGCAACAGGTTTGCCATCTTGTAATAACACACCTCCTAATCCAATTCCACTAGCATCACATTCAAGCTCAAAAGTCTTATTAAAATCAGGAAGTTGGAGTAAAGGAGCATGTGTCAACTTATCTTTCAATACCGTGAAGGCTTCTTCCTGTGCGGTACCCCAAACAAAAGACACATCCTTCTTTGTAAGCTCGTTGAGAGGTGCGGCAATGGTGCTGAAATCTCTCACAAAACGCCTATAGAATCCAGCGAGGCCAAGAAAACTCCTCACTTGTGTGACCGTTTTGGGCTGCGGCCAACTCTCAATAGCTTCAATCTTGGCTTTGTCAACTTCAATTCCCTGTGGAGTAACAACATAGCCAAGAAAAGATACTCGGTCGGTGCAAAAGGTGCACTTCCCAAGGTTACCAAACAAACGTGCATCACGTAGAGCAATAAAAACAGCACGTAAATGTTCCAAATGTTCTTCCAAAGATCTGCTATAAATCAGTATATCATCAAAATAGACTACCACAAATCGTCCAATGAAAGCACGTAAAACTTCGTTCATTAGTCTCATGAAAGTACTAGGCGCATTAGTTAACCCAAAAGGCATAACTAACCACTCATATAATCCAAACTTAGTTTTAAATGCTGTTTTCCATTCATCTCCCAATTTCATACGAATTTGATGGTATCCACTACGCAAATCAACTTTGGAGAATATTGTAGAGCCACTCAATTCATCAAGCATATCATCTAGCCTAGGAATAGGATGACGATAACGAATAGTAATATTATTAATGCCTCTACAATCAACACACATACGTGATGTACCATCCTTTTTCGGCACTAGAATAATAGGAACAGCACAAGGACTAAGGGATTCGCGTAAACCTTTGTCGAGAAGCTCTTGTACTTGACGCATAATCTCCTTCGTCTCCTCTGGATTGGTACGGTATGGTGCACGGTTTGGCAGTGAAGCACCGGGAATTAAGTCAATTTGATGCTCAATCCCTCGAATAGGCGGTAATCCCGGTGGCACGTCTCGTGGAAAGACGTCAGCGAACTCCTGCAAAATGTTAGTGACAGCAGGAGGCAAAGAGGAAGGCACGTCCTTGAATGAAAATAATGCCTCTTTGCACACAAAAGCATAGCAAACAGATTTGCTGAAATCTAGCTCATCAATATCAGATTTGGTGGCAAATAAACATGCACTTTTCAATTTAATTTCAGAAGCAACACTAGATGGTTTATTATTAGGCTTCATTTGTTGCTCAAATTCTTTTGCCACAATCTGATTTTCACTCTTATTCGTCTCCTGTTTTGCTTTATTAGCTCTATTAATATCATCTTTCAAAATGGAATCAGGAGTCATAGGAAGCAAAGTAATATTTTTAT
>NW_021224885.1:0-476 GCF_002162155.2 Triticum dicoccoides
TTTCAATATGTATCTAGACCGAGACTTAGAGTCATCTAGATTAGTGTCAAAACTTGCATCGGCGTAACCCTTTACGATGAACCTTTTTGTCACGTCCATAATCGAGAAACATATCCTTATTTCACTAAGGATAATTCTGACCGCTGTCTAGTGATCTACTCCTAGATCACTATTGTACTCCCTTGCCAAATCAGTGTAGGGTATACAAGAGATCTGGTATATAGCAAGACATACTTTATAGAACCTATGGCCAAGGCATAGGGAATGACTTTCATTCTCTTTCTATCTTCTGCCGTGGTCGGGCTTTGAGTCTTACTCAACTTCACACCTTGTAATACAGGCAAGAACTCTTTCTTTGACTGCTCCATTTTGAATTACTTCAAAATCTTGTCAAGTTATGTACTCATTGAAAAAACTTATCAAGCGTCTTGATCTATCTCTATAGACCTTGGAGCTCAATATGTAAGCAGCTTCAC
>NW_021224886.1:0-6828 GCF_002162155.2 Triticum dicoccoides
TTCCGGTCCAAGGCCGCGGCAGGAAGGCCCGTGCGTGCGCTCGTGCTACCGTGATGGGGGCCGACCGCAGCGCTCTTCTCGCAGCCATGCGCGGTGGACGTCGTCTGCCGGAACGTCTACGTGGGGCGCGTTGGACTTGCCCGTCCTGGACGTGGCTGGAGGACGTGCCGTCGTTTGCAGCGGCGCCGAACGGGGGGAGTAGTATAAGCTGTCGTGGAATCGGTGGTGGAGCAGCTCGAAGGTTGGAGGACGCCACCGACATCTTTTCGAGATACTCCGCCGCCGACGTCTTCGTCGACTTGTTCGATGAACTTCAGCCAACCATCACCTTGCTCGCGCCCGCAGCCTGTTTGCTGTCTTGCTCAAGTAAAAGTTGGATAAAAATATTTTCACAAACCGATTCTCTGTGAACACTTTTGTTGCAGTTGGTTGATCTGTCCACTGAGGTATTGCCAACAGCGATACAGCAGTAACATTCACATCTGTCCAGTGATTTCATCTAACCGTAGACACTAATGATTAATTAACCACACCACTTCTTTTCTGTGGCTATAGATTGAACTCACTGGGAAGTTTGTCCCTCGGAAAGTACCCACCAGCAAGGAACTGTCCTGGCGCTTTGTCATATGCTGAGATTTTTAAAGAGTAAGTAGTTGCACTAACCAATTCTCTCCAGTGAAATGATAATGTTTTCTGTAGTTGTAAGTACTCCTTGAATGTAAAGCGCCTACATTTCAATGTTTATTTTGATCAACAATTAGTTCACCATATCTAGATCATGTGATACAAATATGGTACCGTGGCGCTTCAGAAATATATAGATTAGATGATACCAAATTGCTACAATTGGGTTCGTATCTGAACAGACTGTCCGACCTTACAAATTGCTTACTACATAAGCTACATATTGTTCAACTGATTGTTTGTGAAAGATAAATCTTCAAAAATGTGAACACGCCTCAATTAAATTTCCTGAAGGAAAGGGTACTACAGTACATGATACATTCAGTATTTAACAAAAAAAAGGTACCAACCGTAATATCATGCTCTTAGCACCTGACAGCAAGTGCCAATTGTGCCTGTTCATGAGCATTAATTCATTCTTAGGAGGAGTAACAGAGATATTTCCAGTCGAAACATAGGAATATGCAGTGAAAATCATTACAACATGATCTCGATTCCAATTTGCTTGAGTTCCTGACATTCTCATCCATGTGTACTTCCTCCAACAGTTCAGGCAATGTCTCCTTGTCGTGGACGCTTACCAATTCTTTGCCAACACGTGCTCAAAAAGACGTTGCAGCTCCCAACCTGCAGAAGTGATATCAGGATGGTGTCAACTCATGATTCACCAAATTTGCGCAACACTAACTGGAAGGGATATTTACCTGGACGGTATGTACGCATTCTGATTTGCTTTCTGGCTTGGGTATTCCTGACATGATCAAACAATGCATGAGGGAAGTTTCAAGCAAGACAATAGATTACTTTACACATATAACATAAGAATGACGAATGAAAAAAAACTGGATAATTAACATTTCTGATTTGGATCGAATAAATGAGAAAATATTTGTCGAAAAAGATCGCATGATCATGAGAAATGATTGGCCAGCAACTGATTGTGCTCTTTAAATTACCAGATAATAATTGATTCAAAACATATATATCAACATGTGAGCTGGTGCAAGATGAAAATACAATCTTTCCAGTAGGTATGTTTTCTAGGTGAGAAAATTGTACCTCAAGTACCGCAAATTTTTTCACTCATCTTATAACATCTGGTTTGGATATTTCCTTGTGATCTCTAGTGTTGGATGGTTGGGGTGTATCCGAGACATGCTCCTGATAGCACCCTCAGTAGCCTCCACAGCTGCAGCTCTCACACCACGGCAATCTATGGTGACATGGACGGTATCAAGTGAAGATAGGTGACAAATGCCAAAGTCGAAACCACCAGCACCGCTATCAGCAGAGTTGAACTTTATTGA
The DNA here is from genome assembly GCF_002162155.2 of Triticum dicoccoides. NCBI lineage: Eukaryota > Viridiplantae > Streptophyta > Magnoliopsida > Poales > Poaceae > Triticum > Triticum dicoccoides. The sequence goes on from NW_021224886.1 coordinate 1,992, forward strand.
ACGGATAGAGAGGCAAAACTCCACGAGCTTCGGCATAGCCCCGGATTCAAACATCAGATCATTGCATTTGATCACAAACTTCTGCAACTGTTGAAATCCTCTGTCAGTGACGACGCAGGTTCCACACACATCCAGATTGAATTCAACCAGAGTAGGTATATCTCCAATCATTTGAAGATCCTGCTGCTCTATCACGGCAACATAGATAGTTAACTTCTGTAGGTTGACAAGTGAGACCAGCCATTTTGTCATCCAACATATCTCTCCACCGTAGAGATGAATATCTTGAATGCTATTTAGAGAAGGAATGAAAGGATTGTCTCCTAGGTGCCCATCCTTTTCTCCTAAATCTAAATAGATACATAGGGTACGGAGGTTGCATGCATCCAGTTTACAGAGGGAGGACACTAGGCTTTCCTTGTGACCAAATAATTTGCGGCCTTCTATCTCATCAGCATCCCAATTAATCGTCAGTGTTCTCAGCTTTGTCAGTTCACTAAGCCCGTGCACAAACTTCAGTGATTGCTTCAGGATGTTTACGTTCCAAAGTGCTCGCAAGTTCTTCATGTTTCCTATCCCATCTGGCAATCTAGTGAAACGTGAAACAGATAGATGCATCAATCGTTGAAGCCGATTAATAGTTTCGGGCAGCTCATCGAGAGAATCACTAAATGCATTTAGTGTCTCTAGGTACTGCAAATCTCCTATTTGCCCTGGTAGCTCAGATATTCCTGTATCATAGATGTTCAAGTACCTCAGCTGAGAGAATCTTCCAATATTTTTCAGATGATGGTCTTTCAATCCACGGCACCCTTCCAAGTCCAACACACGGAGTGCATTTGATTTCAGAAAGAAAGGTACTTGCTTGCCAAAACCATACCCAAAAGTACTAAGTGATCGAAGATGTGATAAATCCAACTTATTTGGTTTAATCCCATTTCCTTGTTCACCATCTCCCATTAGGGAGAGCCGACGAACTTTTCTATCTGAAAAATGTGTGAGATTGGAATGATTGCCTAACAAGGTACAAAAGCCCTCATCAGCAGACTTGGAAATTAGGAAATCAAGGATAATATCGTGGACTCGACAATAACTTGCCTTGCCATCATATCCTATTTGAACTGGCTGTATTAAACTTCTATTAACAAGCTCATGAAAATATCGATCTCCTAACTCGACAATATCTTCCCCATCTTCCCTGCAAATAAGACCCTCTGAAATCCATCTGTGCACTAAGCGCTCCCTTTTGATCTCGTAATCTTCAGGAAACAGAGTTAAGTACAACAAGCAACTCCTTAAATAGTGAGGAAGGTCGAAGTAGCTCAGAGATAAAATATAATTCATTGCCTCTATTTCAGAACTTTTGTCTTTTGCAAATTGAATAGAACATCGCACCTGATCCCACCCTTCTTTAGTTTGCCTGGTGGCCAACAAACTAGATATAGAATTGATGGCCAATGGCAAACCACCGCATTTTTTCAAAATATCTGCCGATGCTTCTTTCAAGTCAAAAGGGCAGTCCTCTTCAGAACCAAATATTCTCTTGTAAAATAACTTCTTTGAGTCATCTTCATTGAGTGGTTTCATTCTATAGATAAGACCACGAACAGAAGAGCAGCATGCTCTAGCTACATCATTAACACGTGTTGTGGTCATTATTCTACTACCACATTTGTTCTTGAATAATGCACATTCCAAAATTTTCCATGTCGGTACGTCCCATATATCATCCATCACTATAAAGTACCTGCATTATAGTTTTCAAAAGTCATACAGTTGACGTTATTGAAGCAGTGTTCATAGCATATCTGCAGTGATTTTGTACAAGACTGTGTGCTTGGCAAGTGTACGTCGGTCAATACTAGTATAGATCCCTCCTCTTTTGTACGAGAGATAAATGTTTTCTTGCTCGTTTGTAGTCAGAACTAGAAAAGATGCATTGCCTTTAACTTGTACATTGCTTAATGCATATAACATATGCAATATTTCTAAATAAGTTGCGACTTTTGAGTGGCTTTGTGATAAACGTTGCATGCTAGAAAAACTGGTCCTAGGTTTCTAGCACATAAAGAAGCCTTATCTCAAAGGTATTAAGATCTAAAATATCACAAACATAATCAAAACAAGAATATCACAGACAACAGTGTATTCATGCTGCAGATAGTTCCGTTTGACAAGGTTCTGACAGAGAGGATAGGTTCGTTTATTCATGTTTTATTTGGATCTACGTTGTTCAAACAGGAGGTGTGGTGTGCTTTCTTTTTCTTCTTCTTTCATGTAGTTGTGGTGAGCTTCTTTTCATTCTTCTTTCTTGTACTGAGTTGGCAAACTTGTGACAGTTAATTTATACAATGTGAAAAGTGTGGAACAATACTTTGGCATACAATAAGTTACAGTGCGTATCATTGATAGTTGACATTTGTTGTGAATAGGAAACATTTCCAAGTTAAGATGAGGTAGAAATGTTCAAAAAACAGAGAATATGAACATAATTTATATAGGCCCATTCTGTAAATAGATGAGATCATATATGCATGATGTCAAACTTCTCCAACTTTTAACGCATAATATATTTTAAAATATTAAAATTGGTGAGATGAAAATAGTATTATTATAATCATAAAGAAAAACATTTAATACTATAATAATGTTTTTACCAATATATTAAGATATATTTTTTTAGAAATGGAGGAGGACCCCCGGCCTCTGCATCTGGACGATGCATGAAGCCACTTTATTAATTATTCACACAAGACCTTATAAAGTCATACAACAGTAAGACTGAAGCCACCGTCTAAGCAACAAAAGTGTCGCTACTCCTATCCAATTGATGAAGGGATGCTGATAGTCTGGGATTAATACCAAACAGACCTCGTGGTCAAACCTAACATCTAAGACCTGAGGTCCCAACCAGGATGCCTGCCGGGTATGGGCACCCACCAGTCCGACGTGCTCCTCAACCAGGACGCCTGCCGGGTATGAGGCCGCCGCAGCCATCTGCCACCAATCCATCTTCAGAGTTGTACAGCTGCATCTACCTTGCCCGGTCTAGGTGTCGCCGACGCCAGACAGTGTCACCCTCCTGCGCAAGTCCATCTCCGCTCATCGGGCGCCGAGTCTCCACTGCGCCACGCCGTCGAGATCCGCCGTCATCAATGGACAAGATGAAACACCGCTCCTCCTCTTGTCCCCTCCAACCAGCACTTGCTCAAAAACGATGCCCCAGGAGAGAGAACGACACCGAAGGCACCGTCATCGCCGATCCGGTAGACCCAGATCTAGGGTTCCCCCCGAAACTTCCCGATCAGGTTGACGTGCTGCAACGACGATGTCTCCAGAAGGTAACGACGCCCGAGATGCCGCCACCGTCCGCCAAGACCGCAGTCAGGCGCGATTTTCACCGGAAGCCACGTATTCCCGACCTCACGGCTGGCTGGAACCGAGCGGAACCTCGCCCCGAAGACGTACGTCGCCGTCGGTACTCCTGAAGAGATCCGGCATCTCCTCACCGGCCCCTCCACGCGCCGCCGGTCGGCGGAAGGCCTCCCCGCGACAGATCCAATCGAGGAGTTGGATCTGCAGTCACCGTCGTCTCCATCCCGACCAGAACAGCCCACCCGCCGGATGGGGTATATATCGGTCAAATTTACATATGTTGAAGAATGTGGTCATATTAAAGCTATTATCTATTTAGGAGGCTACTACGGGATCTACAAGTAAAATTGCAATTTAATATCAAAAGGTTACACAATTATTAATTGTAGATAACAAGTGTACCCATTTTTTCAAGTATACCGAGAACAGTGTTTCGTGAAATAATACAAACAAAGTTATAAATATCCTAGTACTATATGATAATTACATACCTTTTGTTTTCCAGGAATTCTCTGATATGGCTGATTATGGTTTGTTGATCCCCTAATAACCGATTATCAGTCTCTCCATTGCTGATTTGAGATAAGATAGAACTCAAAATCTTGTTCATGTCAGGATTTTGTGAAATCGACACAAAAGCCCGACATTCAAAGCTTCCTCCGAGCTTGTGATAGGCTTGGTTAGCAAGAGTTGTCTTGCCTAGACCCCCATATCCAACAAGAGAGACAATTTTTAGCTGATTTGCTGATTCACTCTCCTCGCTCAGGTACCTCACAAGCTCATCTCTTGGGCCGTCTATTCCAACAAGCTCAGAAGCATCTTTGAAAAACGCCAGAACTCGAGGGTCAACTTTTACATTGCTAGGTTTGGAGGAGGAACCATAGATAGTGTACCTTTAATTACCAAGCATTATCCCCGCAAAAAAAATTACCAAGCATTATAATGTATTATCATATATTAAACAAGATGACATACTAAGAAATATTTAAACAAGATGTCATAGTAAGAAATATTTAATACAGAATCTGCCATTTCATACCTTGCATATCTCTCACTCACTTCCTTGACTTGGCCCTTGATGTGTTTGAGCTCCTTTGCAATCTCATAGTGAATCTTGATATCTGTTAATTTTCCCTTGCACTTGCTAATAAGCTCCTTGAAGCTATTACCTGTACAACTGGACGCAGGTTCGACGAGCAGCATGAACTTGTCGATGCTGTCCTCAATCTCAAAGGACAGGTCTCTCACTGCCTTCACACGGATCTTGGACTGCTCGTCGGGCTGCTCCACGTCTGACATGACAAGGAGGAAGGCATACATGGCCTCGAGCTCTTTCTTGAGGAACTTGATGTCACCACGGACACCTTTGAGCAGCTTGTATTCGTCCCCCAGCATAGCAGCTAACTTTGCCAGGACGGCACCCATTGCTCCTATGGATGTGCTCACCAGAACGCCAGCCATT
>NW_021224887.1:0-1397 GCF_002162155.2 Triticum dicoccoides
TTATCTTCATGGTCCCAAACTCCCAAATCAAACCAAAAGCAAGGCAAAATTAACAGAAACCACCAAAAGGGAACTGACAAGATGCTATGCATAGATCTTAAAGAAACAGAAATAAACAATGAAGCTCAATAGTTATTTCACAAGACACTAGCCATGATCTCTACTTGTTTGAACAGAATGGAGTGAATCAGAACAAAGTATATGTAATATTCACAGAGGCCTAGACCAGCTTCTCGGCACAACTAAACAAAGCTGCACCATGAGTACCCATGTAAAAGCCTCATCATAAGTACCTGTCACATTTCATCATTTTCATCTCCATTCCACTAGACATAACAAAGCTAGGGCAAGAGCAAAACATCATGTTTACAAAGGCAGTAATCCTGAGGACTGAGTTTGCAGTGCTAGACCATGCACCATGATGTGTAGGCATGCAAAAATGTTCCACAAAAACAGATGCCGAAAAAGGCCTTCAAAGTGAATATGTCCTGCTGAAAATGCAGCAAATTCTAGCCTTCTAGGGCAAAAATGTTCCACAAAAACAGATGAACAACAAAAGCTTGTTTATAATACAAGTTCAAATATTGCGAAGCATGACATGGCCTTTGTGAGCTCCTTTGTATAAAATGAAATGCAAGGTTGCTGATAATGTAACCCAGATCACACAGATCAAATTTTTTTTCAATTTATGCAACTGTAAGAGTACCAACTAGATTACACAAATCATTTTTTCTTCAGAAGTGTGTCATAATTTCCCTGTCCTAATTGTTGTTTTGATTAAGAAATGATGATTTGCTACAACCAGTGCATGCATGCCTTTTTTTCTTCTTCATTTTTAGTAAAGTGCTCTGTTCTGGGTCATGGACTTTGTGCCATGGACCAGTGCATGCATGCTGCTGCTGCTGCTGTACTACTTGTCAAGTGATGCTGCTGCTGCTATCTGCGAGCTGCTGCTAGTTGTGATTTTGTCAAGTGATGCTGTTGCTACTTGTGATCTTCTAAAATGACCCCTTTCTCCTGAAACGTTGATTAATTTCCGTTTCGGTTGAGAAATGGGGCACTCCAAGGTCAAGAAAATTAGCAAAGGTCATGCCCAATTTTCTTGACCTAGAAGGTGCCCGATTCTCAACCGAAATAAAAATTAATTTGCTTTAGTGGTTGGATTAGTTTAGTATTTTTTTCACACACTCAGACACCCTTGCTTGCCATGTGTGTGAGAGAGATAGTGAGAGGAGACAAGAAGAAGGGGGTTAGGAAGATGTTGCCTGCTCATCAAAGCTAACCATCTCCCCCTTTTCACCCCTTTTCCTTTGTCTTTTGTGGGTTGCAAGGAAGCTACTGTCTTAGCTAGCTTAGCTTGTGCACAAATCCCAGTGTTACAATCTAGAAAATTAGCC
>NW_021224888.1:0-1041 GCF_002162155.2 Triticum dicoccoides
TCACTCCCTCCCGAACCAACTGAACTACACGCTCCATCAGCATCTTCACGTCAGCTTTCTCCTCCGGAATCACTTTCAGAGAGTAGGGCTTGTTCACTCGGCCCATGGTGAACTGAGGGAGTCCACTCGACTGCCCCAGCGTCGACTGATCCTGGCAGTAGAACCAGGTCGACTGCCAGCCTCTGACTGACTCGGGAAATGTCATGGCTGGGAAGGTGCTCTTGTTCCTCACCTGGATCCCCAGACCCCCACACATTTGGACAACTCGAGTTTTTTCGTCGCCTGGGCTCGCCTTCTTCACAGTCTGAGAGCGACACGTGAATATGTGCTTGAACAAGCCCCAATGCGGTCGACAACCCAGAAAACTCTCACACATGGACACAAACGCGGCAAGATAGGCGATAGAATTCAGGGTGAAGTGGTGGAGTTGCGCTCCAAAGAAGTTCAAGAAACCGCGGAAGAAAATGCTCGGTGGCAAAGAAAATCCGCGGTCGACATGGGTAGCCAGAAGCACGGACTCACCCTCTTCCGGCTGGGGCTGCCACTCTTTCCCCGGAAGCCTTGCAGCTCCATGAGGGATCAGGCCCTCGTTGGCTATGTCGAGGAGATCCGTCTCCGTGATGGTCGACTGGATCCAATCTCCCTGGACCCAGCCTTTCGGCAGGCGAGATCTAGACGAAGACCCCCCACGACTGGTGGATCTCCCCTTCACCTTCTCCGCCGCCGACGCCTTCTTCGCGCGTTCCAGCGCCGCCGTCTTCTCCTTGACCATGGCACTCCAAAATTATTAACAAGTACTGTATTCACATATCTCATCTGCCATTAATATAACTCCAAAATGCAATCATAAATATCATTATCCATTTGTTAATAATTTTGGAGTGCCCCATAAACCGTTTCTTCTATATAACAAAAACAGAACGCTATATAATTATTTTCTGTCTCATATTCATTTTTTTATCGCCACCAAGCCATAATATGGACTAACAATATGTAGTTATCCATACATCCACTTCTTATTCATCATTTAATATATTAGCA
>NW_021224889.1:0-4476 GCF_002162155.2 Triticum dicoccoides
GTAGTTGCAATCCCCACCAATGGACCCTCCTTTGTGAGCACCGCAGAAGGTATGATGAACAACTTAACCTTTTATGTTCTTCCATGGAAAAATTTAGGTAAAAAGTAGTTGATCCTCGAGTTACTATATAAAAGAATGCGTAAAAGTTTAAGGGTTTACAAATATAAATGTAAAACAGTCTCAGAAATTCAATACTGCCTTCGTGCATGTTCCGTGGCAAGAAAAAGGCAACATTTGCCTTTTTATTTCAAATGCTGATGAAATTTATCTTCGTGATTATTATTGATGCGCATGCACATTTGGATGGCAATATTTTACTCCTTACTCAATCTCGCATTATGTTTATAGTTTCACAAACATTTTTAACATTTTACTATAATTATAATTGGTTCGAGCTCTACTAGGTGAATGAAAATAATATTTATATTATATATTTACATGACCCCATTCCAATAATTGTTATCCTCAAATCAACTTGAGCAGCAACGCCTGCATCTCCCTTGTGTGTGTCATATTTGGACTCCCAAGGGTGTGCAGACCTACTAGATGGCTTATTTTACTCCATTATTGTATTGTTGGGTTGAATCCATGACCTTCTGGCATTTATAGACACCTGCTCTAGTTGGTATGCCGCATTCATCAGAATCATCTAACTTTTTCACTCTTCCCACCTATTATTTTCACGAACTGTGTCGACAAGGCATGCTCAACAAACTCAGACAATGGAAACAAATGGGAGCTCATTGCTCCCACATATCCAAGTACTCCTTTGTGTCGCTTGAGCCATCAAAGTAATTTGGACAAAAAGGCAGTTACTGTATTCATGGTCATGCTATCTTCTCCCCTGTAGATCCCTAGTCACTATGGACATTTTCACTCGTACTACGACTGTATCTCCACCTTGCCAATTTATTCAACTCTACTATAGAACCTTCATATCTCTAGAAGGATTCATACCTATTTGTCAACGGCCTGCACTCCATGTACGCATGGTGATTGGGAAGCCCCTCTCTGTTACACTCCGATTTCCTATAATCACATTAGATCCAAGAGATGGTGGCTTTAAAAGGCCAGGCCAATACGAGGATACATCAAAAGATGTACAACATGCATTATGCACACCAGTTTCTGGTTGAGGTACTAATAGTCGCTTATGGCAATTATATGGAATTGTGCATGCTTTCCAGAGATTTGGTGGCTTGTGAAGACACATTCTCCAAGATGGTTGTAACGGGGTAGCCTTCTCCATCGACTTTTCGACTGAACTTGGAAAGTATGTGAGGGTGAAAGATGGAGGCTGAAGAAGTGGGTGTTCTTCTTTGGGGAGAAACTTATTAGCAATGCTTAGTGAACCCAGAGAGGATGGGGTTATGGGATGTCCATATCTACCAGTTGGATGAAAATTCTTGAGTATTTTCATTTGGGAGATAGAACTTTGATTTCTTCATCTCATGACACATGCTCTCTTCCTCCCACTTCGCTCCATCTCTGCGTCGACCACCCTTACTTTCCCTAACTAACTGTAGACGATGCATTCATGTAATTATATGGACCCATATCCGATATTCTACTGGATTTTCATTTTTATTTTTCTTTCACATATTTTCTTAAAGCAAATAATGTTATAAATGACAAAATATTGTAGAAAATGAATAAAAATATGTATATCCATATTTAAAATATGTTCAGCCCATATTTTTACTATGGCCTTCACATATTCTACAAGAATTCATTACCAGTTTAAAAAAATGTTCATCACGTATTTAAAAGAGTGTCATGTATAAATATGATTTATTATATGAAAAACATAGACAAAAAATGTTCATCTAGTATTTCTAATTTTCTATTGTATATTATAAAAATGTTTATCATGTATTTGGAGAATGTTCATCACATATTTGAATTATGTATAGTTAATATAAATGTAATAAAATTTCATGCATGAGAAAAAAGAAACGAAAATTGTTCAACTCATATTTGAAAATATTCATGGATAAAAACTTATATTCGTGTCATAAAGTTAGAAAATTATAAAATATCAATTGATAAATGAAAAAGAAAATGAACGGTAAAATGAAAAAAAGAAAGGCTAAACCAGAAGAAACAAAAAGACTCATTTAGACACACAAGAAAAAAGGGGAAAAGGACGACATAGCACGTATTAGGCTATTCGCGGACTATCCCCCTACTGGTGCTTAGAGTAGGATTCATTGGGTTCCTTATACTGAGCCTAAACTTTTCAACAAGGTTGTAGCCAAAAAATTACAAATTTTAGTTTTACTTATTTATATGATATGTACAAATTTTGCTCTGTACTAACAGGGCTCATATAACATTGATGGCTTTTCCATGTTCTGGAATTAGACTTTGTTCACCTTAAAGAGACGAAAAGAGAGCCTGATAAAAGTCTACACATCTCTCTCTCAATTCTCTCTCCCTCTCTCATCACGCATGATCCTCCCCTCTTCGCCTCCAAATTCCTGTTGACTATCACTAGTAGAAAAAGGGTCAAACGTGAAGCACATTAGTGCTGGTTTGTATTTGAGCCGGCACTAATGTATACATTAGTGCCGGTTCCAACGGCTAGCCGGGCCGTTTTCATTAGTACCGGTTCGTGGCGAACCTTTAGCACCGGTTCGTGCCACGAAACGGTACTAATGAGAGTGGTGGCAGGATGTTGTCAGACTGGGGCCCCTCCAGCCCCTTTAGTACCGGTTCTTGGCACGAACCGGTACTAAAGGTCGTCCTACATAAACCCTTCGTCCACCCGAGCTCGCTCTGTTCTTCCCCTTTCCCCTCTCCTCTCTGTTCTTCCCCTCTTCCTCTCGAGCTCATCACACATTTTGCCCAAAATTTGTCAAGATTTGATGGCCCTCATCCATTCAAATGATCACAAAGGTTAGCAACTTTGTCCTTTCATCTCTCATTGCTAGATTAACTCTTGCAATGCTTTATATAGTGATTAATTTGTGAGTTTAGTAATTTGGGAGGAAATATATATATGTGCTAGTATTTTATTTATATGCAATTTGAGGTCAAAAATAACACTTAGTTTGCATATGTAGGTGTGGTTTACTTAGTGCCTTCTAAATCTCCGTCGTAACCACCGTCGATCGCCCGCACCGTCCCGTCGCTGGCACCACCTTGTGGTGAGCCTCTTTGTTCATGAAATTTTATATAAAAATTGATGTTTGTGTGATTTGGATATATAGTTACTCGTATAATTATCTTACCCGTACGTTGTTTGTTATACATATAGTGCCATGGTTTTGATATCCGTCCCCGTCGGCCCTCGTCCTTGTTATGATTCGGATGTGGTATATATATTCTCTTTTAAAACTAGTTGCATTTCGTGTTTATGACAAATTATGCCCATCAAGTTGACATAGAAATTTTTTCTAGGAGGTATGTGAACCGGAAATTCCAACCGACCCTATTGTCGAGAGGTTAAATTTAGTTGAAAGAGAAAACGAGTACTTGAAAGAAAAATTGAAAAGAATTGAGGGGGAGAAGATGGAATTGGAGTTGCATGTTGCCGATGTCATCGATGATCACAAGATCAAGATGGAGAAAATGTGGTTGAAGATTAGAAAGATTAGAAAATATGCCATCGATAGTGAGGCTTGGTATCATTATGCTGTTGGATCCATTGTTACCTTAGTTGCGATCTTGATCGCATTTGTTGTTGCATTTAAATGCTTTAGCTAGAGAGTTATTTGTTTGTTGCATTTAAGTGTCGTATGAACTTTATGTATGAACTTGTATTAATTTGGTCTATTCGGTGTTGTGTAATGAAGATGAGCCGGGAATGGATGTACGATGACCGATGCTCTCCCCAGTTCGTTGAGGGCGTGCATACTTTTCTGCTTGCGGCTGAGGCAAACAAGCGGGCGGATGGTTTTATGCCTTGTCCATGTGTTGGCTGTAAGAATGGTTACAATTACTCTACGTCAAGAACCATTCACGTCCACCTGTTTAAGTCCGGTTTCATGCCCCACTATAATGTTTGGACCAAGCACGGAGAAAGAGGGGTTATGATGGAAGACAATGAAGAAGAAGAGGATGACGACAGCTATCCTGGCCATGGGTTCCCTGAATACGATGATACAACAATGGGGGAAGAAGCTGAGCCGGTAATGCGGGAAGAAGCTGAGCCGGTAATGCGGGAAGAAGCTGAAGAAGAGGCATCAGATGAGCCCGTTGATGATCTAGGTCGGGCCATTGCCGATGCAAAGAGAAACTGCGCAAGTGATTTGGAGAATAAGAAGTTGCAGCGCATGTTAGAGGATCACAAAAAATTGTTGTACCCGAATTGCGTAGGTGACAAGAAAAAGCTGGGCACCACACTGGAATTGCTGCAATGGAAGGCAGAGAATGGTGTATCTGACAAGGGATTTGGAAAGTTGCTGGTAATGATAAAGGATATGCTTCCAAAGGACAACGAATTGCCCGAGAGTACGTACGAAGCAAAGGAGG
>NW_021224890.1:0-10581 GCF_002162155.2 Triticum dicoccoides
AGATCTACATTATTTCTTGGGAATTGAACTTAAGAAGGTAAAAGATGGCATCCTTCTGACCCAAGAAAAATATGTCATGGATATATTGAAACGTGTAGGTATGACAAATTGCAAGATTTCAAACATGCCTCTCTCAACATCTGAAAAGATGTCAAAGGAACAAGGAGAACCTTTGGGAGCCGAAGAGTCAACAAGGTACAAAAGTATGGTAGGTGCTTTGCAATATTTGACATTGACAAGACCGGATATTTGTGTCCCAGTGAACAAAGTTTGTTAGTATTTGCACTCTCCTACCTCCCAACACATGACAACAGTCAAAAGAATTTTGAGATACCTTAGAGGTACCGTAAGAAAGAGCATGCCAAGTTGATGCGATCGCATAGTGAGGACCGTAAGAAAGATGGAAAGTTGAGAGCACCCGCTCACGGGTCGCTGGGAGAAAAATCGAGAGAGAGTACTGGGCTGAGTTTGCACGTGACCCAAGGAATGTATGGTTTGGTTTAAGCGTGGATGGCATTAATCCTTTTGGGGAGTAGAGCAGCTGATGGGTTTACCAAGGCCTTATCATGGCGGAAATTGGAAGGTTTTAAGAGCAATCTCAACTTGGTGTTAGAATACATTGTAACATGTATATACGGTATAAATATAAACCGTATATATGCCCAGTACGCCCGGTAGGCTAGCGCGTTGCGTGGTTGTTGTAATCTGTAGTTGTAGTTGTTAGGATTCATCCTCATCTTGTATATCTTTCTTGAGGATCAATCCAACAACCGAACTACCAAATCTTGTAAACTCCTTTGCCTATATAACATGCAACGCGTCCCTGCCAGAGGCATACGCTTCATCCAATCTTTCAAGGCCGTTTGATAGCAGGCGGCAGCTACGGGGTCTCTCCCCACTTCTTCTTCTGGCCTGGTGGTCTTCTTCCATCTCCATCAACGCGTATGCCTGTCTTGGCTTTGAACTATCTGATATTCCCCATCATTATTAGAATGATGGTAATTACAGCTAAAGATGCCATGATCTACGTACCAGGTGGTGCCGACACCAGTGGATCCTCGAGACGTGCTTCTTCGAAGCTGCACAAGTAGATTGGCCCATGAGTGGTAGTTCTGGTAGGCGCAGAAGTCCACATCTTCGGCCAATCAAGAGCCTCCGGTAAAGCCGGCAAAAGTTCTCGTATTCCAACCGACGAAGAACTCGCCATCCTCAGTGCATGCGCCGTTGGCCGTCATGGGCAACCACTTGTGTGTATGCACGGCTACCGCGTGAGGACAACGTCGATCTATGGGGCGCATCTGGTGCTGACCCGTTTTAGGCCTGCCCGGTGGCCGCTGAGGACCTAGTAGGACCCACCTAGCGGTACACTACACTGGTCATGGCGTAACATCCATTGAGCTATGACATCCCTGACGTGGACCGGATTGGTAGCAAACATCGTACATTGTAAAATTTGACCACTCAAAGTTTGAAAACCAAAATGATAATGCATCAAGTTATCAGATGATGATGATGCATATAGAAGTTGACTATCACTTTGTTCGAGAGAGAGTAGCTAGCAAGCTACTGGATATTCGGTTTATACCCACAGGTGATCAAGTTGCTGATGGGTTTACCAAGGCCTTATCATGGCGGAAATTGGAAGATTTTAAGAGCGGACGCATGATGGGTAAGTCATTTTGAGAGTATCTGATCCGTTTTGCCGAAGAAGTTTAGTTAAATTTAGCCCATATACTGATCGATTATGCACGGTTACATCTTGTGCTCAACAAACCTGCTCTATGTTTTTCGGAACTTTGCTTCTCTTTTCGAGGTTCCTTACGATGCAGTTATGGTGTGTTTGTGTATGATGCAGGCGTAATGGAGAGACTGTCCAAAGGGACAAGAAAAGAAGAAAAACGAGCGAGAGGAGATAGCAGCTGGTTGTTGACGGCGGGCATGGCGTGTAGTCATGGCCGTCTTGCTAGCTGCCGTGCTGGACGCGGGGGCACGGTAGAGAGGAATACGGTGATCTTCTCCCACCCGTCGTCTCAACACAACACAAACAACAGACAGCAAAACAAACAGAGAAAGAAAATTCCTCACTCACAGTGAAAGCAGCATCACCTCCTCCTCCTCCTCCAAGCCCCAAGTCCAAGTCGCACGCGCACCCCGCACGCGGTCAGGTGACCATCGCTTGTATATATAGCATGGTGGAGAGAACAAAGGGTCCAAGGCCGTGCCCCGGATCCGTGAGGTGGCGCAATCCAGGCCCTCCCTGGCTGCCTTATGGGCATCCCTAGGCGCATGCAACGACAATTGCTAATCAGAGGAAAGGAGGCGTCAATTTTGTGTGGTAATTGGCTCAAGTCCCGTCTTCCTCCTTGATTACTGAAGCCTGCCTCCTTGGTCTTTGAAGCCTGGGGCGGCGGCTTGCATTAAAAGTGTGTAACCAAGTGTGTGGGTGTTCAAGTCTGAAAATTTCTGAGCTCCAAACTTGACTACAGAACCTAACGTAAACTACTTGATTGTCTCCATGCCGCCACATTTGACCAATTTGTTTGCCTCCAAGCCCGGCATCTATCTGTGCTGCCACTTACAGTTGGGCAGCATAATGAGGCCCAAATAATAACCAAATCATATCTCTTGTGTTCTCCTTAATTTGCCCAAAAATAATAGTTAGTTGATCTTCGTTTGGCGTGGAATTTCATAGAGTCAACGTCGATGCTCCTTTACTATCCTCCCTAGTATATATGCAAGATCAGCTTAGTTTAGCCAACACAATCCTCTCTTGGGAATTCATAAAGCAGACGATCCAATCAGCCAGCGACATGTTCGGATTGATCGAGAACCACGACAGTTTGGAGTTCACAAACTGATTCATTCAATAATAGCCAAAAGGCTTCGTTGGAAGAAACATATACGTGTTAGCTAGGTAGAGTTTATAAGCAAATGGACTATAGGCATGTGACAGCAGATGGATCCTCAAATTGTTTATGTGATTCTTTATTTAGATCATCAGAAAAGGAAACATTCAGTTATTTGATTGCATCCTAGTACAGGATTACAAAAGGATACATTCCGTTTAGATAATGAAAAAGCTTCTTTCTTTCTTTCTTTCTTTCTCACACACAGCTACTACAGAATTAGAAAAGGTAATTTTTCAGGACTCGAGGCCCTGCTCCATCATGGAAACAAAGCTATCCAAACCAAAACAAAATCCGCTCCCAGTACAAGCCAGCATCCAAACCCAACAAAAGCTACATGACTACAAAAAAAGAGTAAATCCACGGGTGCCGCGTCGTGGCACCAACAAACAGAAAACATGATGATCCTCCGTTGCTTCGTGCGGGAGAAACATGACACAGTGCAAGGTTAGTCAGCCATGTCAGTAGGATGCTTGACGGCGAACATTTGACTAACTGAGAGGATAGGACCTTCCATGGCATCCTGTATGTACTAGGAGGCAGGGTGAGTCGTACTAGCTCCTCCCCTCTGCCTCTTGAATTCCTTCGTACAAGCCGAAAATGCATTAGATATTGGAGGAGATGAAGAAAACTAGTAGAAGACAATGATAGGGGAGGAGGGATTGTAGTTGTTGAATGTTTTTCCTACAAATCTGGTCAAACTATGCATCATTTGACTTCAAACAAATATTATAAGCCTTCTTTTCAGAGTATATTAGCTAGTCAACAAGCTGATGATAAAATGCAATATTGAGTGCTATGCTTGGATAATGAAGACTGGAATCAGTTAAGATCTGCCATAACATATTCTAACCTGATTTGGGTATAGTGTAGGACCACGGTGTTGATAGCTGCATGGCTTTCATATTCTCCTTCACAAGTGGCAGTACTGACATTTGTCAGGAACTCTGTTTGTGTCGAGCTGCAGGTGCCCAATAGTTTCAGTTATCTTCAGTTGCCAGATTGGATTTCATCAGTAGATCTTCGATCCTACCACCCAAGCCACTTCATGCCGCTTCGCGCCTATGTGCTGATGTGTCTATCGTCGATCTCTGATCCACCAGCGAAGCTGCTCCTGGACGTCGCTGTTCAAATTCCGACAACACCACTGTAGCTTATCTCTTTTGCTTTACTGCTTTCCTCTTGTCTGAATTCCATTTCTGTTAGTGCTACATTGTGTAAAAACTCTGAACCTTACAATTGGTATCATGAGCCAATCGATTCTCGTCTTAGGAGACCCGGGTCGGGTGCCGGATCCAAACAGGGGTTTGAGTCTCCAGTAAAATCCCCCATCCCCGTCACGGATCCCAACGACGAAGTGCAGCTGTCGATGGCGGCTCGGAGTGAGCATCGTTCTGGTGTAGTTTGGGGTTCACATCGGTTGCTGAGGAACCTCTCCCCTGTAGGAAAATCCCGATTCCTGATCCCGAATTGTACAACAAGTAGGAGGACGGAGGAGTTGGTGTCGGCGTATGGCAGTGTCAGAACTAGGGACACTGACATGCAAAAGAAGAAATATTCGAATCAACAGAATATACATCATGAACAGGAAAGTCATTAACAAAAACACATGATATTACTGCAACGGTGACCATCTAGTTCAAGTTTCAACTTCAAGACCACTATTCCTTCACACGAAAAAGCACCCCGAGTATCAGGAAACTCACATGGGGCATTCGATGAGATCTGGATAGAGCAGATTTATAGAGAAACGAATTGGTAGGATTTATAGAGAAAAGCAAACATATGTATCATGCCACAAAAGCAAACATCAAGGGGAGTAGTTATTAAGACTCAAGGCACATCAAAAGCAATTTGAATACCATCTTACTCTTGTAATAACTCTGTGTTTATAAACCACATGGCAGGCACCTCAAGTTTGCACATACGTACATACAGCAAGAGAAATAAGACAAGCACATTGGAAGGCAAAATTGGAGACTAACTAGAGGTGGGGCTAAGCTGTAGCAAACAAAATTATTCGATCCATTACATACTAAAGTAAGTAGTCCATTACATAGGGTTCATCGTTACAAGAGGTCATCTTACAACTCTCCCTACTACAACACTACTGCAAGGATATGATCAAATAGGAGCAAAGCATGGATGTGTATCTATGAATCAGGCAATCATATCACTAGTAGATAAAAATCACACCTAAATCAGTCGGTCTAATCATGACAACTCAAACACACTAAGCAAATGTATAAGCATAATTTGATCTCCTGCCTGTTGCAACTTGGTGCCAAGAAATAAAAATGTAGGCAGGGGGTTTGATTAACACTAGAAGGATGGATCCTTGCCGTATGAGTTCTGTTCAGGGACAGTAAATCATGGAAGAGAAGTCACCTGGGCTGGTGGTGATGTTGAACGAGCACCTTGCTCACCACATCGGCCAGAGTTGCTTCTCCTTGGCTGGATTTCCACAAACTGCAGACAAGCTGGCGGTCAAACTCAAGGTTCATGTTCAGGTAAGCATCCATTTCTTGTTTGTTGAGTTGTCCTGTAGCAAAACACAGCAGGGAAAAAGAGAGAAACAGCATCAGCAACAAGGCAAATAGATTTAATTACTGCAGAATTTGATATCTAAACTAGCAACCTTGAAGAAAGATGATTGGCATACTCAAAGAAAGATGATTAGATTCCTTTACGACATGTACTAGAAAGAGTTAATTACAGAAGGAGTTGTTTAGATTCAATAGTGATGATCAATACATGTGCAGGCGTATTTCAGTTCAACAACCAAATTTTCTACAAATATAACAGCCAGCACATGCTTCATATTTTCTCAAGCATAAAATTCATACGCTCTCCATCCCAAATAACCTGTCCCTCAAATGGATGTATATAGCACTATTTTAGTGCTATATACATCCATTTGAGCGACAAGTAATTCAGGACCGAGGGAGTACTACATGAGAAGGCTTGCAAAACAAAAACTCCTACAAGAACAGCACCGCTGGGCTGCTATACTAGCTACTACGGGATGAAAAAAACCCTATAAGTTAGCAAGGCACGATGGCCAGCCCAAAAGGTTCTCTTTGATTGTTCAATATAAATCTTCAGACCTATAAAGTGACCATAGGGGCAGCCTCTCTTGCATTGTTCAACATAATATGCTAGTATTGACCATTGATAGGTTCTTTTCAGATTGAACAGAGCACGAAGGAGAGGAGCTCATAGGGGTTGTTTTGTAGGTGATACCAAACAGCGTCGCCGGCGAAAATGGGTCCGTCCAACGGAAGATGCCGCCGAGGCCGCCGCGCCCCTTCCCCGGCACGATTTAATGAGCCCTTTCACCTCTGCAGTAGCGAATTCATCCTGATGCTGATACACAATGACAAGGGAGAGAGCGAATTTAGCACCAGCCAATCATCCTTAAACAGCAGACACAAAATGGAGCTATTTAAGCCCAAACAAAAGCAGAACCTTAACTAACCATAGATCATCCATGGCCATGAAACAAAACATTATCATGGAGATACACATAAATAAACCCATCATAATTAAGCCCAAACAGAGCATTCTGAATAATCTGGTCATATAAGCATTATAAGGTACCTCTTTCTACATGTATTAGAGAGAGCCATGCAATTAATATTAATAGTATCACTATTGGAAAGAAAGCACATATAGGAGGACAAGAACGATCGAGCCTACAGCAGCACATATACACACAAGCATAAAGGAAGAAAAAAAATTAAGTTCAAGTTTCTTGACAAGTGAAAAAGCTCAACTTTAAATAGAGATTTCTTCACTTGGTAACATAAGCTTTCACTTGATAGCAACATCCAGCGGCTATACATAGCAAGCAGCATTGAGCACAAACAATCAATGTTAAACACCAGGCAATCGAGCTAATCGAACCAAAATAGTAGGAAAATCCTAACTAAGACTAGATCATCCATTTCCACGAAACAGAGCATGGTATAGCAGAGGAAGGAAAGGAGCTGGTGTAGCTCACCATGGCGATTTTGTAGCCGATGCTGAAAAACACGCCTCATTCGCATGGCAGCGGGGCCAATCTCTATGGTACCGAATCCATCCTGTTGCTGTTCAAAGACAACAGATCAACCTCAAACAGCGGGCAATGGGGCTAATTAACTTCATAAAAAGCAAATTCATAATGATTGATCGTCAGGATTAGATTTCATACATGAAGCTGAAACTAAATGACACACATGACAGAAGTTGATCAGGAGGGAGGAAGGCTTCTAGGGATGAAACTTGTTGCTAGGGTCCCTTGACTTTGATCCCTCCAAGTCATCAAACTCTACAAAAATTAAACATTCAGATTTCACTGACTAGGGATTGAACGCTGGGTGTAACGGGAAGCAACACACGTCACTTTCAAGGACACCAACCTAAACTTTCATGACAATGCTTACATCACAACACTACAAAACTACAAACACAAGCTTCTAAAATAGCATTTGTCGATACAAACCAGAACTAGCTGGGTTGCTTTTCATAAAATTGACACTACACGGACTTAAGAGTTCAAAGTGATACCATGGCACTTGTTGAGAGAAAATAAAACATACATTTGTATGTAGCCAACAAGCCATCTTTTAGCTTATTTTATTTATCTGTGAAAACTGATGAGCAAGATCTCAGGGATAAACATACACCTCATGGAAGAAAGAAACAAGACCTACACGAAATAGGTAGCAAGCAAAGTAAACATTGCTATTTATCTATCAATCAAGCCTCTGCAGATTTCATTCACAGATAATAAAGCACAAAAAGCTAAGAAGATGTTGATACACACAGTAGAAGCTGAAGCAAAAAATGGTGCAGATTCATAGAATAAACTGAACATCCAAGCAAATTTAATTTAAATTTTGGCATGCACATGTATATACAAATTGAAGGACCAAACTTCCGGTCATGTGTATCCCGTATGTACAATTTCCAGATGCATATCAACTAGCTAGTATATATATAGGACCTCTCCTCAAACATTCAGTTTTATTGTCACACTCTAGCTAATATGGGTGTGAAGAAAGTTGCAGTTTTATTCTAACGCTCTAGGAGATGTCGTGCAGCAAGAAAATTGGATGGCCATGGACACCAATGAGAGGGGGATGCCAAACTCCTGTCAAAAAATACTCGTGCAAAAAAATGCCGAGCAAAAGAGTTGTCACCAAATAAACTGTGTTTGATATGATATGCCACGAATGCAAACATGAGAGGAGGAAGCTACAACTGAAATACTGCTGCTACAAATGAAGTTATGAAGTGGATGACACATGAAAGGTGCAAACTTGTGAATTTTATTCAGTCTGGCGTACGTATGTATGTATGTATGTTTCAAGTACCTACTACTCTTGTCAACTCCCTGCTTGCTCTTGCATGTCTAGTCGTGACCACAAGTAGCAGCACACAAACGTGCATGGAACTCTAGCACACTCAACACGACACACAACTAACAGAGAAGAAGAGAAAGGAATCGAAGTGGCTTACCGAAGCGGCCACTGAAGCAGTGTGCGCTGCGAGTCAATCTTCCCATGGTCCTGCAGCCCGTCGGGAGGGAGGCCGTCGTCAAGGGACACCGCAACAGCAATGTGCCACACCCCGCTGAAGAAGGGGGGCAGCCCTGCTGGTAAAGGGGTGGGACGGAATCGACCGAATACGGCCGGCCTCCATCGGGCTGCAGATTTCATAAATAATAATAATAAAACACACAAAGTTGAGAAGATGTTGATACATATAGTGGAAGTTCTGAAGCAAAGAAAAGAGGTGCAAATTAATCATGGAATCTATTGGTAACTGCCTTCCATGAAAGAAGAAAAAAAAATGACTCAAGATTCAGTGGGAGGTCTGTACTATATTTGTCAAAGATTACACAAAGAACCATCCAAGGAGCATGCATCCATCAAATTGGTAACATAGTTAAGAAGTTCAGCAGCTAGTACTAATTTATATAATCCAGTTGATTAATAGGAGCAAGCAGTCAACTTACACATGGCGCTGCTTGACGATGGTCGGCCTCATCTCGTCGTCGATCTTGGACGGTCAGCGATGACCATGCGGATCCATGACTTGAGCAATTTCTACACAAATAGCACACACGGTAAGAACACAGTCGTTTACGGGTGAGTCGGGTTGCAAATCGTGGATAACCAACCAGCGGCATAACCAGCGGGTGTTGTTCAGGTTAACCTTGTTTCATGACCAATCTTGCTAAATGTATGAGTTTAACTCTACTAGGAAGCAGATTTTTTTTTCTATGTGAATGAGCCAAACACATGAACTTTGTGCTTTAATGATGCACTAAGATTGCTACCTGTTGTGGTGCGCTGCGTCGTGGTGGCCAAGCTGGAGTCATCGAGCTCGAGCATGAATTAGAGTGTGGGTAAGCACGGACCTTTGTTGGTACGTAATCTTCTTGAGCTGCTCAACCCAGATTTACCGTGAAGTAATGTGCAGTCAGGAAGTTGCACCACACTTGCACACAAGTAAGTTCCCTACAGATGGATTTAGTTGGTTGTTTGACAGTATACACCATTCTAGAAACTGAAATAAGAACTTATTTTCATCTCAATGGCTGGATCCTCCCATGATTTGCTTACATCATGTACAAGTTCTTTGTTAAGCGATGACCCACTTCCGATTTGTGGTATTTCTACAATCTCCTGGAGATAGGAGATTGTACACTATAAATAAAAAAACTTCAAAATCTGGATAATATTGTAAGGCATATGATGTCAAGCGTGTAACCAGTATCCGTCACATAAAGAAGGTAACAATTCTTGACAAGGAATTAATTTTGGTATTATGAAAAAAGGAGGTCAACAGTAAAGCCTTCAAAGTACTTGAGCTTATGAAGAACTACCAAGTTACTATTTTTTCTCTGAAGAAATCAGTTGTAATAACAAGCAGATAGTATATTTCCCAGTTATCAGAAGAACAATGATTTGTGGAAAATAAAAGAAGTGATACATAAAAAGGATAGGATATAGACAATACTTTGTATAATTTATTTGGATGAATCTTTTACAGTTCAATGCATATCCGAGAATGACAGTTCAATGCTGAATCATCTACTGTAGCTGAGCTTAAAGCAGGTTCAAGGTCTGAACAAGTTCAATTATGGCCTAGCTCTTTCTGTCAACTCTAATGCTGCTTCAGCTGTAACAAGTTGTTCATGTTGCGAGAATTAGAAAGGAAACTGAATTGGCAGAGAACTGAACCGAACAGAGGAGATGGGCGAGAGAAGACCTTCCAAGGTGTCCATTAGGGACACCCTCCTCTCCCAGCAAGGCATGGCCTTGAACCCAACCTGCATGGGAGCAGCTTATCCAACGGGGATCTGCAACTGCAGGAGGCCGGACATCCACGCGCAACCTGCAAGTGAGTGATTTCAGAAAACCTTCTTACGGATGAGAAACAAACAAATAGAAGAAGAAGAAATGACTAACTCAAACAGGTTACTATGTTGTAATTACACAGTCATGCCAATGATACTAACATATATCTAGTGGAGTATCCACGTAAGCAGCACATCACAGGGCAAGAAGTGCTTGCACCAATTAAACAAGATAACATAATATAAATAAGATGGCCTAAAGTTGCGACAGGGAGTCCAATATAATAGGTACAACCTCTGTCCTGCTATATAAAGTGTATTTTG
>NW_021224891.1:0-2903 GCF_002162155.2 Triticum dicoccoides
GGAGTATTCTCGATACTCGGATTATACTCTTGAATCATTTCGACCCATCGAGTCTGCCTGAGGTTGAGATTAGGCTGAGTGAAGATGTACTTGAGACTCTTGTGGTCAGTGAAGATGTCCACTTTTCTTCCCAATAAGAGATGTCTCCAAGTCAAAAGAGCATGCACAACTGCCGCCAACTCGAGGTCATGAGTGGGGTAGTTCTTCTCGTTGGGCTTCAACTGGCGAGAGGTATAAGCCACAACTTTCTTCTCTTTCATCAACACTGCACCAAGACCTTGGAGAGAGGCATCGCAGAAGACCTCGAACGGTTTGGATTCATCAGGAGGAGTCAGAACTGGAGCAGTGACTAATTTCTCTTTCAAAGTGTTGAAAGCAATGTCACACTCCGGAGACCAAACATACTTGACGTGCTTCTGGAGAAGATTTGAGAGAGGCTTCGCGATCTTAGAAAATTTCTCAACGAACCTTCAACAATAGCCTGCAAGACCGAGGAATCTACGGAGTTGCTTCACGTTCTGAGGTGGTTCCCAATTCACAATTGCAGACACCTTCTCAGGATTCACCGCAATGCCCTTGGCAGAGATGATATGCCCAAGATAAAGAACCTCATCGAGCCAAAATTCGCACTTTGAGAACTTGGCGTAGAACTGGTGTTCCCTGAGCTTATCAAGCACCAAACGCAAGTGTTTGGCATGATCTCCCTTGTTCTTCGAAAAGACCAGAATGTCGTCGAGATAGACCAAGACGAAGTCATTGGTGTAGGTGTTGAAGATGAAGTTCATCATGCGAGAGAAAGTCGGAGGAGCGTTGACGAGGCCAAAAGACATGACAGTGTATTCGTATGAACCATAGCTTGTCCTGAAAGCCGTCTTGGGAATATCTTGTTCACGGATTCGAATCTGGTGATAACCCATATGGAGATCAAGCTTGGAGAATACTTGGGCACCTTTGAGTTGTTCGAACAGCTCGTTGATGTTGGGAAGTGGGTACTTGTTCTTGATAGTCTTCTTGTTCAATCGATGGTAGTCAACACAAATTCGGTCCGTTCCATCCTTCTTCACAAAAAGAACTCCACAACCCCGCGGAGAAGAACTAGGTCGGATCAGACCCATGCTCTCTTGAATATTGAGTTGCTTCTTCAGCTCCTTCAACTCTTCAGGTCCGAGCTTGTAAGGACGCTTGCAAACCGGTTCCATGCCAGGCTCAAGATCGATGACGAATTCAACTGGCCGGTGCGGAGGCATTCCTGGAAGCTCTTCTGGAAAGACGTCTTGATATTCGCAAACGACTGGAATTTGCGAGATGGCATCCAGTTCACCCTTCTCATTGAGAGAAAACAGACGGATTTTATCATCACGAGCGGCAAAGACAATTATATCCTCAGACGAATGAGTCAATTGAATCTGCCTGGCTGCACAATCAAGATGCGCCTTGTGCTTAGAAAGCCAATCCATCCCGAGAATAAGATCAATATCCGAGTTTCCCAGAACAATAGGAGAAGCTAGAAATTTGTAGTCGCCCAACGTGATAGTAACATCCGGGACACAGATATTAGCTGTCATTTGCTTACCCGGTGACACGATTTGCAAGGAAGTTTGCAGATACTGATAATCGCACTCATACTTTGATGCAAAAGGTTTCGAAATGAAACAATGCGATGCACCAGTGTCAAAAAGAACTCTTGCAGGAATATCGTTAACAGGAAGGTTACCCATGATGACATCTGACGAGTCCTCTGCCTGAGCTGCATTCACCATGTTGACCTTGGCGTACTTGGGGTTATGCTTGACCACAGCTGTACTTGCCGATCTCACAGGTGGAGGAGGAGGGAGACGCCTCTGATTGAAGCATTTGTTGGCATAGTGACCCTTCTGTTGGCACTTGTTGCACGTGACCTCTGAAAGCGGACGGTGATACGGAGCACTCGATCTTGGAGCTTGAGACGAAGTCTTGTTCTGAAAGCCATGGTTGGGTGGGTGGGAAGATCCATTGCCACCTTTTCTCTTCTGATATGGCTGACGAAACGGAGGAGGAGGAAGCCAATACTTCTGCTGCTTGGCCACTTGAGTAGAGGAAGAAGGAGTAACATCTCTGACTCGCTTCTTGGAAGCATCACACTTCAGTTGAGCAGCCTCTTGCTTCAATGCCATGTTGTAGAACTCATCGTACCTCAAGGGCTCAAAGAGAACAAGAGCTAGCTGGATTTCTTCTCTGAGACCACCCCTAAACTGGTATATCATGCTCTTCTCGCCAGGGACGTCTTGCTTAGCAAAGCGGGCGAGCTTCTAAAACAACTTGTTGTAGTCATAGACAGACAAAGAGCCTTGCTTCAGGTTGCGGAATTCCTCACGCTTGCTTTCAACCATGCTCTGAGGAATATGACGAGCTTTGAAGTCTTGATGGAATTCATCCCAGGTAATCACACGGCCTCCTATGGAATCTTTGTACTGCTGGAACCATTCTGCAGCTTGGTCTTTGAGATGGAAGGAAGCGAACTTGACAAAGTCCTCAGGCCTGACGTTACTGCACTCGAAATGCTTGCACAAGTCCACGAGCCAATCGTCAGCATCAGTTGCCTCAACACAATTGCTGAAGGTCTTTGGCCCGTTAGCAAGGAACTGGTTGAGTGTAGCAAAGTGATTCTGATTGTTGCCTTGGTTGCCTTGGTTCGCTTGGTTGCGCTCTTTGAAGAATTTGCATGATCAACTGCGTGTTTGCATTGGTTGCGGCCATCACATCTTGCCATGCCTCCGGAGGAGGAGGTGGTGGCGGATCAGGATTCGGAGTCGTGCGCGTTGGAGGAGCCATCCTGAAGAGGTTGACATCCATTAGCACATTGATAGACAAATATTGAAGCTGAATCCAACGGAATGAAATTGCAATAAATCGTCTTCACATCC
>NW_021224892.1:0-965 GCF_002162155.2 Triticum dicoccoides
ATGTGTACCCTTGGTTTCCCTTGTGAGACATCAAGAATAGCTTGGTTGGCAAAATAGTATGACGCCCTTCCAAAAGGGAAAGCTGCAAGAAAAAGGCTATAAGCCTCTAACAAATCTGCGGTACTTGTTCGCCTTTCCACGAGGTTGCGATAAACCTGACTCCCGGTCCCAGCCAAGCGTGCCCTGAGGCCATCCGCCAAGTAAAATGCCAGTCTCTGAGTACAATTACCATCTGCTGAAGAGTGTTGTCTTATCGTCAATAGCAGTTCACTGGCCAACAGGTAGCTGTGTTCTGCCACAACTTGTGCGCAGTGGATGAGGAGAGTCCTGAGATCAACCAAGTCTTTCCTCGGTTGCTTCCTACTTCTGCTCCGGCCTTTCACTGAGGTCGTGTTTCCTTCCCCCGCCATCCTTTCTTGCAGTCTTGTTATTCGGTCAGAATGACCATAGGATAGCACAACTTGGTCAAAGTTTTCATTTCGAATTATTGCACAAGTGGTGATGGCATGATGTTTATTGCTCCTTCCTTGAAAGATATCCCAACCCCTTGGGTCTGCCACCTCAAAATTTTTGTTTCCGGTCCTCTCTCTTACTTTTGCCTTCGTAGTTAGTTGGGAAATATAAAGTATGTTATAATTTGAATATATCACCAGCTTATCAATACTTCGAGCAAACATTCTTTCCTCCACGACACCTCTCTGGCCAGGCAAGGCAGGGAGGCCAGATCCGGAAGTCCATCCAACACTTATCGATGACTGGTTTGGTAAAAAAAGGACTCCTATTGCAGATATATGGACTCAACGGGGTTGCTAAAGGTTGTAACACGTTGTAACTGGAATAGTCATTATTGAAGCTAGTGTTCCAAAGCCTCTTGTAACTATTGGTCCCACTCTTATCAGGGTTGTCTGGTATGTTTTTGCTATGCAATGGCGGCCATTTAGTAGGCCGCGCGTATCCCTCACCAA
>NW_021224893.1:0-1944 GCF_002162155.2 Triticum dicoccoides
TGTCGGTGTCAAAACCGGTGGATGTCGGGTAGGGGGTCCCGAACTGTGCGTCTAAGGCGGATGGTAACAGGAGGCAGGGGACACGATGTTTTACCCAGGTTCGGGCCCTCTTGATGGAGGTAAAACCCTACGTCCTGCTTGATTAATCTTGATAATATGAGTAGTACAAGAGTTGATCTACCACGAGATCGGAGAGGCTAAACCCTAGAAGCTAGCCTATGGTATGATTGTATGTTGTCCTACGGACTAAAACCCTCCGGTTTATATAGACATCGGAGGGGGTTAGGGTTACACAAGGTCGGTTACAAAGGAGGAGATACACATATCTGTATTGCCTAGCTTGCCTTCCACGCCAAGTAGAGTCCCATCCGGACACGGGACGAAGTCTTCAATCCTGTATCTTCATAGTCCAACAGTCCGGCCAAAGGATATAGTCCGGCTGTCTGGAGACCCCCTAATCCAGGACTCCCTCAGTGATCCTTGAGGAATTTGACATTTTCAATGCCAATGGCATGCTTCTTCTTCGCGAGCATGTGCAGATTCCTCATGCCAGCATGACCAAGTCGTCGATGCCATAGCCAGCCTTCTGAAGTTTTTGCAAGTAGACATGTAGCAGGTTGTGGTCCTGTAGAGAAATCAACAATATACAAATCTCCTCTCCTAAAGCCTTCGAAGACTTTGGAATTGTCAGCTTCCATGATCACAACACAACAATACTTGCCAAAGACAACAACCATATCAAGATCACAAAGCATTGAGACAAACACGAGGTTGAACCCTAAGGACTCGACAAGCATGACTTTGTCCATGTGTTGATCCATTGAGATTGCAACCTTACCTAGACCCATTACCTTGCTTTTGCCCTTGCCAGCGTAGGTGATATGCTTCAGGTGTGATGGAGATAAAGCAGAGTCCATCAATAAGCTCCTGTCACCAGTCATGTGATTTGTACATCCACTATCGAGGACCCACTCAGTGGCTTTGGGTTGATCATCCTGCAGATGAATTAGTCCAACTTACGAACTCATATACTTCATTCGTGAAGAATATGGTATCAATTTCATCAGACAATAGAACAGATAAAGCAGTATGAGGACGTGAGAAATGAAAATTCATTTCTTCATGAATAGCTTGCGTCCTTTCAAGCATATTGAGGTCTCCAGCAAATTTATCAGACGTTTAAGTTCGTCTGGAGACCTGACCCTGCATAAGAGATTAGTTCTTTTTCTTCACCACCCACATCTGAAGGGGTGGCAAAGAGTTCATCATTCTGCGAGCTCCATAAGAGAAAGGTGGCATAGATGCCAATCCACTTCGTTTCACATAAGAGGGGCTAGGGTAAGCGTAAGAGTAAGCACAAAAATTCTTCGAGGACTTATGAACATGATGATTTGAAGAATAATGCACATATCCATAATCCTTAGATCTTCCCTGCGAAACAGACGGGTTAGCACGATGATGCTCATATGAGGACTTTCATCCATGTGAGGAGTTTGGTCCGTATGAGGACTTGGATCCATATGAAGAATTTGGTCCATATGAAGAATTTGATCTGGGGTTCCTATTCTTCACAGGTGGTGTCATGATGACATTCACCTGAAGATTTTCAAGGCACCTTTTGGGAACCCAGATTTTCTTCATAGGAGAACCGTTCCTGCAGTTAGTGCCAACATATCTAGCAAATACTTCACCGTTCTGATTTTTGAACAGTTTATAGTTAGAGTCAATTGACTCATCAGAAGAATATGAAGATTCACATGTAAAGCCAGATAAAGTAGATGGATCCACTGAAGGTCCCTTTGCGGCAACCCATGAGGTTTTGGGATACTGCTCAGGTTTTTAGTAGGTTTCATCAGCATTGAGTTTCCTCTCAAAGGCAATACCCTCTTTCCTAGGGTTCCTGTTGAGGATCTGCTTTTTAAGCACATCACAAAGAGCTTGATG
>NW_021224894.1:0-2197 GCF_002162155.2 Triticum dicoccoides
CATCAAGCTCTTTGTGATGTGCTTAAAAAGCAGATCCTCAACAGGAACCCTAGGAAAGAGGGTATTGCCTTTGAGAGGAAACTCAATGCTGATGAAACCTACTAAAAACCTGAGCAGTATCCCAAAACCTCATGGGTTGCCGCAAAGGGACCTTCAGTGGATCCATCTACTTTATCTGGCTTTACATGTGAATCTTCATATTCTTCTGATGAGTCAATTGACTCTAACTATAAACTGTTCAAAAATCAGAACGGTGAAGTATTTGCTAGATATGTTGGCACTAACTGCAGGAACGGTTCTCCTATGAAGAAAATCTGGGTTCCCAAAAGGTGCCTTGAAAATCTTCAGGTGAATGTCATCATGACACCACCTGTGAAGAATAGGAACCCCAGATCAAATTCTTCATATGGACCAAATTCTTCATATGGATCCAAGTCCTCATACGGACCAAACTCCTCACATGGATGAAAGTCCTCATATGAGCATCATCGTGCTAACCCGTCTGTTTCGCAGGGAAGATCTAAGGATTATGGATATGTGCATTATTCTTCAAATCATCATGTTCATAAGTCCTCGAAGAATTTTTGTGCTTACTCTTACGCTTACCCTAGCCCCTCTTATGTGAAACGAAGTGGATTGGCATCTATGCCACCTTTCTCTTATGGAGCTCGCAGAATGATGAACTCTTTGCCACCCCTTCAGATGTGGGTGGTGAAGAAAAAGAACTAATCTCTTATGCAGGGTCAGGTCTCCAGACGAACTTAAACGTCTGATAAATTTGCTGGAGACCTCAATATGCTTGAAAGGACGCAAGCTATTCATGAAGAAATGAATTTTCATTTCTCACGTCCTCATACTGCTTTATCTGTTCTATTGTCTGATGAAATTGATACCATATTCTTCACGAATGAAGTATATGAGTTCGTAAGTTGGACTAATTCATCTGCAGGATGATCAACCCAAAGCCACTGAGTGGGTCCTCGATAGTGGATGTACAAATCACATGACTGGTGACAGGAGCTTATTGATGGACTCTGCTTTATCTCCATCACACCTGAAGCATATCACCTACGCTGGCAAGGGCAAAAGCAAGGTAATGGGTCTAGGTAAGGTTGCAATCTCAATGGATCAACACATGGACAAAGTCATGCTTGTCGAGTCCTTAGGGTTCAACCTCGTGTTTGTCTCAATGCTTTGTGATCTTGATATGGTTGTTGTCTTTGGCAAGTATTGTTGTGTTGTGATCATGGAAGCTGACAATTCCAAAGTCTTCGAAGGCTTTAGGAGAGGAGATTTGTATATTGTTGATTTCTCTACAGGACCACAACCTGCTACATGTCTACTTGCAAAAACTTCAGAAGGCTGGCTATGGCATCGACGACTTGGTCATGCTGGCATGAGGAATCTGCACATGCTCGCGAAGAAGAAGCATGCCATTGGCATTGAAAATGTCAAATTCCTCAAGGATCACTGAGGGAGTCCTGGATTAGGGGGTCTCCAGACAGCCGGACTATATCCTTTGGCCGGACTGTTGGACTATGAAGATACAGGATTGAAGACTTCGTCCCGTGTCCGGATGGGACTCTACTTGGCGTGGAAGGCAAGCTAGGCAATACAGATATGTGTATCTCCTCCTTTGTAACCGACCTTGTGTAACCCTAACCCCCTCCGATGTCTATATAAACCGGAGGGTTTTAGTCCGTAGGACAACATACAATCATACCATAGGCTAGCTTCTAGGGTTTAGCCTCTCCGATCTCGTGGTAGATCAACTCTTGTACTACTCATATTATCAAGATTAATCAAGCAGGACGTAGGGTTTTACCTCCATCAAGAGGGCCCGAACCTGGGTAAAACATCGTGTCCCCTGCCTCCTGTTACCATCCGCCTTAGACGCACAGTTCGGGACCCCCTACCCGACATCCACCGGTTTTGACACCGACATTGGTGCTTTCATTGATAGTTCCTCTGTATCTTCGCCGTTAGGCTTGATGGCTCCTTCGATCATCGATAGCGATGCAGTCCAGGGTGAGACTTTTCTCCTCGGACAGATCTTTGTATTCGGCGGCTTCGCACTGCGGGCCAACTCGCTTGGCCATCTGGAGCAGATCGAGAGTTACGCCCCTGGTCATCAGGTCAGGTTTGGAAGTTTAAACTACACGACCGACATCCACGGAGACTTGATCTTCGATGGATT
>NW_021224895.1:0-777 GCF_002162155.2 Triticum dicoccoides
TTGGACGGATGAGCAACTGGAAATACCAGTCAAGAACCTTCGACACTATATCAATGCAGCGCAGAAAGGGACGTTCGTACCAGAAAGGGAGAAGGACGAGCTCACAATGACCCTAGGGAATCCTGAGCACCCTGGACGGACACCAGGCATGCCAGGCTCCATTCCGTGGAAGGTTGGTTTTTCGGACGCAGGGGGTTACAAAACCCACGAGAGGAGGAAGAAACTAGAGCAGGGCCAATTGCAGGCGCTGCACGAAAGGGTAATGGGGCTACAGGAACGAGAAGAGGAACGAGAAGCAGCAGATCACAGCAAACGACCTGCCGAAGCTTCCCCCGAAGCTACCCCGCCATCTCAGCGGAGAAGCAGCATGGCTTCCACCGAGTTGCTTCAGCCGGAGCATGTCTTGACGGCTCCTGCCAGCTATCCCGTGGATGCTATCACGGAGTCTCAACATTGCCACATTATGGCGCGATGGATGAATTTGAAGGTCAAGGTGGCTGTTGGCTCTGTTTATCCTAGTGGATCCGGAGCAACTTATCGCTGCCGTCCGATTCCAGAAGGATATGCTAAGGTGATGGTGGATGAAATAACGGAGGGATTTGAGGACCTCGTGCTTGACCACCCTACCGGTGAAGGGGAGACTAGGCTGGGTTCTGCTCTGAAGACTCCATGCCTATGGCGGAAGGAGCTCATCAACCTTCCGAACTGGACGCCTCCGCCTCCTCCTCCTCCTCCGGCGAGTCAGGGCACTCCGCCTCCTCCACCGCCTCCTCCTCC
>NW_021224896.1:0-417 GCF_002162155.2 Triticum dicoccoides
AGTTCAAATAATTTTACACTAGTGTAGAACTATATCTACAAGCTAGTTCAGATAATTTTACACTAGAGTTGAAGTAGCTATATAACCTAGTACAAATAATTTCAAAGTAGAGTTGAACTAACTCTACAAGCTAGTTCAAATAATTTTACACTAGTGTAGAACTATATCTACAAGCTAGTTCAGATAATTTCACACCAGAATTGAACTAGCTCTATAACCTAGTACGAATAATTTTACAGTAGAGTTGAATTAGCTCTACAAGCTAGTTCAAATAATTTTACTCTAGAGTTGCACTAGCTATACAAGCTAGTTCAAATAATTTTACACTATAGTAGAACTAGCTCTATAACCTAGTACATGTAATTTTACACTAGAGTTGAACCAGCTCTTCAAGCTAGTTCAAATAATTTTACACTA
>NW_021224897.1:0-1225 GCF_002162155.2 Triticum dicoccoides
CATAGGGCACAAAAGAGGACAACAATTATGCTTCTTTTATAGCTGGGTGTATGAAGATGGATATATGCTTTTGTTCTACAAATGTGATGTAATCTTTCTCCAACATAATTAAGATATTTAAGAAAGAAAATTATATTGCTTCTATGATGCCCATGTTTTCGATTTAGCACAATGAAGCGCATGAAAAACATGCGGTAATGAAAAAATGGTGCAGCAAAGCACGCGTGTATCCTCCAGAAGCCAAACTACATGAGAAGATTCAGCATAAGGCTTATGGTGGTGATGAGAACATCATTAGAATCTTCACCACCAAGAGCTAAGCTTAGCTGCTTGTGACGTTCAACCATTATAGTGTGGTAACCTGCTCATTCTGCTCTATTTGTTATGCCTACATTTTCTCTTTCTTACGTGGCAATTCTGTTTCTGAATTTACCCTCAATATTGTTATATCTGTTTTTCTTTTGTGTATATATGTGCAGTATGCTTAGTTATTTTTATTGCATGCCTTACATGTCTAGCGAAAGGTTATGTGGTAATTCATTGTATTTTTTCTGCTGATGCTTCTTGCTAATTAAGCAACCAATGTTAGTTTCTTTTAATGGCCTCAGTCTTATGCGCATTTCTAATTTGGTCACACTACTCGCCAGGTTAAATGTGAAGCAAACATATAGTTACCACACTAGCTTTTCAGGCAAGGCAGTATACAAAAACAATTGACATATTCTCAGCTGGACATATTCTTGTGACTTGCTTCCTGGGAAACTTAGCTTTTGTTTATTATTTTTATGTCTGATTTCTTTTCCGCTTTCTGGTTGCAGTTAGAGTTTGTCGCCGGCAGCCAGTCTTCCTCGTGCTCCCGTGCCTCTGATTTGGATCGAAGTCCCGATAGTAGTGGTGCGGCGGTGGTGGGGGAGGAGGCGAGGGTGGCGGCGATGGGTGATGGCGGCTAGAATATGAGGCGGTCCTTGAAGGAGGATGGGGGTATGCTGCTTGTACCTAATATTGTACTATTTGTGTGACTATTCATGCATTAACTTTTGTGAAGTTTCAGGTCAACCCTATGCCAAGTTCTTAGTTAGTATTTCCTTACATACTATCGACATCATTCTCTATGAAAAACATATTATCTGCGTGCTATCTTTTCTCTATCTAAAAAATTCATTATGTTTTCCTTTTCGGCCAAAACATTGAGGATCCCCGCCAAATTATTATGTTGTCCTTTTCT
>NW_021224898.1:0-908 GCF_002162155.2 Triticum dicoccoides
AACCAAGAAGAACATGCAAAGCAAAAGTCTCGGAAAAACCAAATGAACAAACATCACACTTAACTAGCATGAAAAATATTCTAGATGCAAAACAACATAGGCCTATGGTTCAAAGAGTGATGTGAACTATAGTGCGTACTATGCATACTAGTAAAAATATTAATGGGCAGATTCTAGTGTGTGAAAGTTATTGTGACAAAGGTCCAGGTGATAGGGTTTGGCTACGGTGACAAAGTGCAAAAAGAATCAACTTAATCGGAGCTACGGTTTGGGAGATATGGCCATTTGAAGTTCGAATTCAAATCTGAATAAATTCAAATTTGAATCTGTCAAAAGTTTGCAAAAAGGATACCACTGGATAGATCTAAACAATACGAAGAATTTGCCGCTGGTTTCATCGAGTTTGGATCTACGGTTAAAAAGTTGTGGCTACGCGAAGTTTAGGGACTAATCTGCTAATTACAGGACTAAACAGAGAAGAAAACTATCGCAAACAAGTCCCTGGCCACGTGGTGGCTCGTGGCTGGCCGAGCAGCGTCCGCTGCGGAGGCTATACGGCGAACGGCCGCTAACTAAGAAAAACAGTGGCGGCGGCTAACTAAAGAAAAACCGACGCTCGGTTTAAATAAAACCGGCCGGTCTAAGGGAACCGCGGTTAACCGCGTACCTCTTCGCAAAATAAAAAAAAAACCGAACCTAATCTAATCTGGACCGTTGGGGTCCGATCTAACGGGCGAGGGTGGGGCAGCGGCTTACAGTGGGCTGGAGGTGGTGGCCGGCGACGACGAAGACGGCGGCGCGGCGTCGGTGGCGGAGGGGACGGCGGCTACGGCGGTCCTCGGCGTCGGGGAAGAAGACGGGGAGGTGCGGCGCGTCGAGGGCGTCGCGAAGGTGGTGGCGGCGTGCGT
>NW_021224899.1:0-3058 GCF_002162155.2 Triticum dicoccoides
TGCAATGCGATTTATTCTGGGAATAAATGAGCCGGCTGTCAAAGACTTGTCAAACACCCCCTTCGATGGGCTAGAATATCCTGCACAAGAAGTCAGGCATTGACTGACTTGAGAGGTCACTCTGCGGCAGCAACGCCACAAGAAAAAATCAACCACATCAACATCCTCTGGACTGGAGTCCTTACTTTTCTTGTTCTTCGCCATGCCACCATAAATTTGCCAGTCATGAAAGTGGTACATTACAAGAGAAGGCCTCCCAGCTGAGACGTTCACCACATACCCACTGTTAAGTCTCCAGCCTGAACTTGAATTTCGAGTGAAATTTGGAGCTGTGAAAGGTGTGTGGATCATGGGCTTCTTGCCGATGATGTACGCATCACTCTCTCTGCTGCTACTAGGTTCACTAGGAAAGCTAATGGTGCTAGCATCTGGAGTTGTAACAAGCCACAACCCAGAAGGGAATTGGGCACATCCATCACTTGCCACACTTGATGGTTGCCCCAAGAGCTGTGGCAATCTGAGCTTCGACTACCCCTTTGGCATGGGATCAAGGTGCTCTCGGGATCCTGACTTCAGCCTCATTTGCAATGACACTGCTCAGCCTCCCAGGCTCTTCTTGTGCGACGGAATCACCGAGGTGATCGACAACATCGTTGTTGGTAGCGGTGGGGATTACTACCACACTCACAAAAGCATCAGTACCTCCTTCTGGCGTACCATCCCCATGAAATCTGGTGTCCATGTCTACTACTTGTCTTTCCAACCTCCTGGTAGATCCTTCAGCCGTGGGGAAACCATTCTGAACATCACTGGTTGCGACCTGGATGTGTATTGGGTCAACAACAACACACACAGAACAACATGGATCTGTACGACTGTGTGCCCGGACCAAGTTATCACAGAGACCATGGCTAGGCTCAAGTGCAGTGGCATTGGATGTTGCAGTTTTCCTGTCACTGGCCTGCTTCCTGATGCTTTTCAACTCAAATTTGTCCACCACCACGGCAAAACTAGCACTGGAACACGCTCAAACCAGACCTCTATGCTGTGGGATAGAATCAGCATAAGTGATGGTGGCGGCGGCACAGTTTTGTGGAATATAGTGGATCAACAAAATTGTGCTAGCGCCATGCGAAACAGGACAAGGTATGCTTGTATCGGCAAGCATTCCTTGTGCGGCGACCATAGCGTGACATCAACTGACGGCTACAACTGCATCTGCAGTGCCGGCTATGCAGGTAACCCCTTCATTCAAGATGGCTGTTCCAGAGACAAAGGTAAACTTTCTTTCTTAATCAGGCGACCAAATACATAGCCGTTGGTTTCATTAATGAAATCGGAGGGAAACCCCCTCTTTTAATCAAAAAAAAAGAAAAATACATAGCCGTGATTAGGTATTTTGGACATTAGAACTTGAATGCATTCTAACCTTCTACTGGTCAAACTATAGGGTATAATCCAATTCCGAGCAGAGCTAATTGTACCCGTTGGTGTGGTAACATTAGTGTGCCGTACCCATTCGGCTTAGAAGAGGGTTGCTTTGCCAGGGAAGAATTCCAGCTCAACTGTACAAACATGGCATCATCAGCTGTCCTAATGTTTGGGCTTGACCAGGTTATGGACCTGAATGTTTACCAAGGGACCATTAAGTCCATCTGGCCTGACCAACAAGGTGCATCATTTTACCACATATTTAGCAGGCGTGCTCTTTTTGTTGGATATGGCTACTTCTATTCTATGCAGTGGGTTGCAGCTAATCTAAGTTGCATAGAGGCCCAACGGAATATATCTGGTTATGCTTGTGTAAGTACCAACAGCAAGTGTGTAGCAGTAGATGGTGAATGGAGCTACATTGGGTACCGCTGTAAATGCTCGGATGGTTTCCGAGGAAATCCATGCACCCAAAGTGGTTGTCAAGGTAACTACACACATTGTCCCTCGCTCAGCTCAGAGCTCTTAACAGTTATATTTAAGAGCTTTCATGTTGTGTATTGTCCAAGTGGTTATTACGCTGCGAAGAATGTCATATGCACATGTCATGTTCTTTTCTTCAGCATAAAAATGAGTTATGGCTAAATGCCATATTATTAATACCTCTGGTAGATCTCATCAGCATGCCATGCCATGCCATCTTATTACATTGTTTTCACCCTCTACCCCAGTTTAAATGCTTTGGAAGAGGTAAAGTGATCATAATAGTATATCGTTTTGACAAGGTATATTCTCTTAATTTAAATCATTTTTATATCTGTGCTTTCTTTATTTGTGCACATGGTGAGTTGTGGACACATAGAAAGAAAAAGAGTGAGTACATCTCAACTTTCCCAAGAGCTTATATTAGGTGTGTGCTAATTTTAAAACATATGGTGCCTTGAACATTACACCCAAAACTGCTTCTCTAGTTTCTGTTTGATTAATATCATTTGTGTAGGTTTCTTACCATGTTGTATTCCATATTAATTGGATGATCCATTGCGTTCTATGTTATGTAATATACTAATATGTATCCACCTATATTTGTTTATTGGCGCATCTTAGCGAGATATTGTTAATTTCAGATATTGATGAATGCCTTCAACCAAACATTTGTAAAGGGATATGCCATAATATTGAAGGAAGCTTCTATTGTACTGAATGTCCTCACAAGACCGAGTACGATCTACACAAAATGCAGTGTACAACAACAAAACAACATATTCTGCTTTCAGGTAAGACTAAGTCATGGTTATGTTTGATAAAAAGGATAAAAAGAAACTTACAGAGCTTAATGCCTTCAGGTATTATCATTGGGTCATCTGGTGGCTTCAGCATTCTAGCTCTGAGTTTTGGTACAGTATTTCTCATTCGTATATGGAAAAGAAATGTTCAACGACAACTACGGAAGAATTATTTTCGGAATAACCAAGGTCTTCTCCTAGAAACATTGATATCATCTGATGAAAGTGCAAATGACAAAACAAAGATTTTCTCATTAGAAGAGCTAGAGAAAGCAACAGACAACTTTGATACGGCCCGCATCATTGGCTCTGGGGGGCATGGCATGGTTTATAAAGGCATG
>NW_021224900.1:0-1101 GCF_002162155.2 Triticum dicoccoides
ATTTACTGCTACCACCAATATGTTCAATCTTACAAAATACATATGCAGGGACGGAGATGGAGACGGAGATGTGCACCAGCGTGCCTGACCTATGGTTGACTCCCAATGATTGCAGTGGTGCCTCCTTCTCCTCCTCTTGCATCGCCTTCATGATGATTGTGATGGAGGGAGAGGCATCCCTCTAGATGAGATGGGAGAGCCTCCCGGTGGATGCATGGACTTGTGGTGGATTGAAGATGATGATCCCGACACCTAGGGTTGGAGCTCTTCATATAGCACGCCTCGTCAGGTCTCCTCCATTGATATAATCTCCTCCCCTTCATCCAAGGGCTCTACATGAGTCAAATCCATGCCCAAATGATGCCTTATCTACCAAGGATCCCATAGGAACAAACCAGGATGAAATCGGAGGAAGATCGGGAAAGTTTTGGCCAACTTACGAAGCTATTTGGAGATCATACGGGCGCCCAAACAAGCTGCTACAGTCATATGGAAAGTCGTATTCTCTTCTAGACTCCAGGAGCACTTTCATATTTTCGGCACCATTTCTTCATACGAACTCCAATTTCGACATTCTTTGGCTCATTGGATTTCTAGAGAAAAGCCCGATGCGTTTCTCGCCTTTTATATTCAATTTGTACAATTTGATAAATGTCAAATCATCAAATACTCCATAGGGCCTTCATTAGGTGCCTGGAACTTCTCCAGTTTGACTCCCAACTTGGTTCTTTTGATGTGGAAAGTCACCCGTGGTCTAACAATTTCTCTCTCTTTTGTATAGGACGTCATCAAGGCCAATGTAGCACGATGTGCATGAATAAAAATAGTTATTTCTTTGGCTTTGGTTATTGTAGGATGAAAATGCTTCAACTATGCAGCCACTTCTACCATCAAGTTGATGGTGTGAGTTGCACATGAGGTCCAAAATATCTTGGGCCTTTTATCTTTCAACATAACCTTTTCTCCCATGTTGTTTGAAGCATTATCCGTGACTACTTGCACAACATTTTCGGCACCTACGAAACATAATAAGAAATTAATAAAGTCCAGCAAGTATTAAAATTCGACAAGTAATAAGCAAGTATTAAAATTTGGCAAGTA
>NW_021224901.1:0-494 GCF_002162155.2 Triticum dicoccoides
TTGCGAGGAGGCGGCACGGGCCAAATAGGAGGTAAACTACCCCCGCCGCACTTTTATTTCGTGTTGGTTCGGACCGGTGGTTCCCGCGTTGATTCGGTGGTGCTTAGGGTACACAGCGGGGCTCAATTTTTGATTCATTCATTTGATTTAAATTCGCATGAGCAGAGGCCGGTACGAGGTCCCCCCCCCCCCCCCCATCCAATGTTGGGTAGAGAAGCTGGGTCCTGGCATGGTTTTTGGTGGTGGCATGGTGACGAATGTGGGATTGTTTGTACGTAGAAGGAGGAGGGGAGGGGGTGTGTCCTGTAGATGTTGAAGTGTTTCCGGTCATGCTTTTAGCAAGCATGCTTATGCTTACAATCAAGCAAGTTTGGTATGTTGTGGTGGGTAGTTGCCAGGACTTGGGGTTAGCGGTGCTAGATGTGGTAGGTGCTTATGCTGACCAGTAGGCAAGTTTTGGCAGGGTTTGTTTTAGTAGTTGCTATGATTTTTTT
>NW_021224902.1:0-2649 GCF_002162155.2 Triticum dicoccoides
GTTGGCACCATGGGTGTATGTCTTCTTAAGTACGATGTGCATCTAGTCTAAACATTATCTCTCCAAGCTTGGTGTTATGTTGAATATGAAGGTCATGTTGCATCATAAAAATTAATACTTGATCATTAAAATTATGACATGTGAAAGTCCGAGATTAGGTGTTTCTTTTTTATGTTCTTAGCCATATACATGTTGTTTTAACTAATGACAATATATCTTGTCACCATTACTATTCTTAGATTAGTTATTTACCAAAGCTCATGCATGCCATCCACCAAAAAGAATTGTGTTTATGGTAAGTTATATGTGAGTTCTAGATTTAGGTTGTTCTTCTACAAAAGTGGCTACTTGTGTTGATTAACTGATGTCTTCTATGAGATGGTCGTTATGTCCTTGTAAGTTTGTTGTATTGCGATGATTAATGGCATACTTTAAAATTAAGCCAATTTACAATATCTTCATGGAGAGCTCTAGATCCACGGTACTTTTCAATGTTGTTAATGGGCATATGTGGTATCAATGGATCACATGTGGCCACCATCTCTTCACATGTCTAATATGGCTCTAATTTCTTGATAAGGCATATTCACGTCTATTAAGAAAACCTTGATTTCTCATATTCATTAATTCATATATGAGACACAGTTGTTGTTCTTGGTAGTGTTATGCAACCAGAAAAAGTAATGGATTCTAGTCTCTTCAGTTGAAGTTTGGACTTGTGCTATCTTTTAATTTAATTGTTTAATGAGCATGGCTTCTATTTTTAGTTGACAAGCTAATGTTTGCCTCACAATATTCTAAGAGGTGCATTGTGGTAAATACATGTTCCACTTCCATCATTCCTCAGATGACAATGATCTACAACAACAAAATTGTAGGTACTGATGAAAAAACATCATGGACCAAGACCTGGAACACTAAGCATGCATATTTTTCCCAAACATCCTAATTAAGATAGTAGTCCAAAGGATAATGAATTTGGAAATAAATATATTTTATTTCAATATAGCTCTTACATGGAAGCGCTAACTAGCAACTACAAAAGTTCTCCATAGTCTGTAAGAATATCAATATCTTGTCCAGTGGAAGAGGGTGGCACATCAACCCATCCACCATTTACCATGGAAGACTGTCCTAGATCCGTACCGCTAGAGCCTAAGTAAGCATCCATCCCTAGGAAACTATTGTAGTACGACTGATTCGATAGAGGAAAACCCCATTGTTCAGTGTTAAATGGGTCATCAATAGAAAAGGCATTGCCACTCCAGTACCCCAATAGTGGAGAGGCCTCCAAATTCTGCCCGGATG
Organism: Triticum dicoccoides; assembly: GCF_002162155.2. NCBI lineage: Eukaryota > Viridiplantae > Streptophyta > Magnoliopsida > Poales > Poaceae > Triticum > Triticum dicoccoides. Next base: position 1,309 of record NW_021224902.1, read on the forward strand.
TTGAGTCATAGTTTGCGTCATTTTGTTGTGGTTGAACTACGTTGCAAGTACTTTCATAGTTCTGAACATGCAACTCCTCTGGTGGAGTTTGCTCATGTACCTGATTTGGTATGGGTTGGACATGGGAAGCCAAGGGTGGAGCTAAAGATGGTGGTGCAGAATGGAACATTGGTACCTGCATAGGAAAAAGTGGTCCCGAAGTTTGTTCTGGTTGTGATGGTGGTGGATCTAAAGGTAGCTGGTGTTGTGAGAGATTGTGAGGCCATGGTGACTGCATAAGTGAATGAGTAGTACTCAAATGATCCACCGACAGAACACTTGGTAGTTGCAGATCTTGTGCCACACATGTGTCACCGGTCTTGTCTTCACGACCATGCAATGGAGGTAGCCGGAATCTAATATCTTTTTGGACCCGAGAGAGCTCACTGAAGAGCTTGTTCAGATCTTCAAGACTGAGATCTTTTTCCTTCGTGAAGATAAGATTTGCCACCATACCTGGATTCTCTTCTTGTATATTTTTCATACGAAGGATGGAAAGTTGGTTTTTGTCTTCCTCGGTCATGTTCTCCATGTCCAACCGAGCCACCTTGTTCTGTAGGCTTCCAATCCTAGCAGTGGTTGCCTCCTCGGCGGAGGGAACTACTGGTGGAGCTCCAAATAGGAAAGCATCAACAATGGGATCGGCCAATGGCGTCCCAAATGAGTGCATCTTTCCATTGTTTGTTTCTAGGACGACCGCAACCCTAGCCCTAGTGAGGGCAGAGATGTCAGTCGCCCTCTTGAACAAACCGGAACGTCGCTTGTAGAAGGTGAGATCACGGTCTTTGTCATTGTGGATGTATGCCACACCTGACCGCCGCTCTTTCCTCGGCATACTAATGTGGACAAAGAGGAAGAAACTAAATACTACAAATAGGAAGCACAAGGATCTACAGAAAACTAGAGATTTAGGGGTATTGTTTGCTAACCACATATTGGTGTAGGATATGAGAAGATGTACTCCCTTATATAGAATTAAAAGGGTTGTATGGTAGTGCTATTTGACTATACAAAGACCATGTAAATCTTTAGTAAAAATTAACATTAAAGGTGCTATTTATGGATACTATTAACTATCATCCAAATATACATATGTGAGTGCATCCACATCCTTCTTTGCAACCACTGATATGTATTTCTTCTGATGTAAGTATTAACACTTCTAAAAATAGAAATATTAAATTATTGCCATTTGACCACATCCATATCCTTATCTAGAAGTATTAATGGGAGTTAAACCCAACTAAGTTTTACTCTAATATACAAAAATAATTGTGGTCAAATTTATTTGGTTGTTAATTG
>NW_021224903.1:0-1700 GCF_002162155.2 Triticum dicoccoides
ATATATATATATATATATAGGGCCTAATGTGTTTTTCGATACTGCTTTGACTATTGATAAGATTAATAGTATGTAAGATGTATAATGTCAAAATTATATCATTGGAAGCTCCTTTCACGTACGAATTTAACAGTATGCTTTGTGTAACTTGCATGCGATATACTATTGCTCTAATATGTCGTCAAAGTTAGCCTCGAAAAACACATTAGGAGTTATATATATGGATAGAGGGAGTACAACTGGTAACACCTGCATGTTTTAACTGCTACCAATTCCCTAAATATGTTTTAGTTTTGCATTTGTTGGTGCATTGCTTTGAGTTGTTTTGTGCCTGGGCAGAATTTTATGATTTATATTCATCATAATTTGGAAGCATACAAAAGGGTTAATTATGTGACACTGGTCTATTGCTTGCTTACATTAGAGAATCTATATGTGTACATGGTGGTGAATTAGCTTAATGACTGGCATCTTGCTATAGTGATCTACTCGTCACAACCGCTTATGTTGATGCATGCGAATGTTGAAGAATCATACTCCCTCCGTTCCTTTCCTAAACATAAGTTTTTTTAGAGATTCCAATGCGGACTACATATGGAGCAAAATGATGAATATACACTAAACTATGTCTATATACATCTATATGTAGCTCTTATTGAAATATCTAAAAGGACTTATATTTAGGAACGGATGGAGTATACTAGATTATTCCCAACATGTTGTTTGAAAAAACAAAACATTTCTGAATCTAAACAATTCTCATTTTCGAGCGAACTTTTGTTTTACTGTGATCAACTGCCTCGGCGCAACACTGAGAGTGAGCAGCGCCAATGCAGCCCACCCATGGCAACACGTGCGGAGGGCTGAGCAACGTAGGCGCGGGGCATCCTTCATGTGGATGGTGGAAGTGTCAACAGCAAGAGCGGGCAAGGTGGTGGTAGCATGGAGGAGGATGCGACGATGGGCTTTCATTGCTGCTTCCTGTTCGCTGCTCATGGATGGATGGAGATGACGATGGCGTCAGAGGCAAGGCGAATTGAGTGGTAGGTGGATGCTTTATGCTCTGTGAGTACAATATGATTCGTTTGATCCACTTTCATGTAATTTCAGATACTAGAAGGATTATTCGGTTGGACTAGATGACATTAGAAATGAATTAACTTACTTCAGGCAATCTTGTGTTTTATTGGCATGTGGTACGTATCTTTGCTCGGAAGAGGTTTTTTTCAACAATATTTGTTATTGGTTTTATCTGTTGTACATATCCTGCAACTTATCTTGTTCTTCTATACAGAGTTCAGTTGATGTTCTAAACATTGACATGTATGTGCCAGTATCTTTAGCAGCCGGGCTCTTCCTAGTAGTCACCTCGGGTCCATCTAGGGAATCCACTCATTCATCTTTTTCTCGAGAGTAACTCATTCATCTTGCTGTTCCAGAATTTGGAGCATCTTATACTTGCTAAGAAACACATATGAGATGATTGATTGATCGATCGATAGCTTGCATCAAATACCTAGAAGCATAACTACTCCTTCCGACCCTTTTTACTCTGCGTATTAGATTTGTGCTAGGTCAAACTTTGCAAAGTTTGACCAAATTTATGTTAAAAACATCAACATCTACAACAAATATATATATATATATATATATATATATATATATATATATATATATATATATATATATATATATATATA
>NW_021224904.1:0-1437 GCF_002162155.2 Triticum dicoccoides
GAGATGTATAAGTCTGCCAGCTGACTAGCGGTTATACTCTCACGAACAGGTAAGAAATGGGCTACTTTGGAAAGACGATCGACCACGACGAAAATAGCATTATTCCCTCTCTTGGTCCTGGGAAAACCGGTAATGAAATCCATACCAATTTTATCCCATTTCCATTCAGGAATAGCTAAGGGTTGAAGGGTGCCAGCAGGCCGTTGGTGCTCTGCTTTTACACGACGACAAACGTCGCAATTAGCAATATACTGAGCAATTTCTCTCTTCATCCTAGTCCACCAGAACCTCTGGCGTAGGTCCTGATACATCTTAGTACTACCGGGATGAATAGTGAGAGGAGATTCATGAGCCTCCTTAAGGATCAACTGCTGTAGATGCTGGTTCTTGGGAACCACTAGACGGTTCTCAAAGTACACAACACCATGATCATTTGTGGAGAAACAACTAGCACCTCCGCTAGCAATGTTCTCCTTGATCTTAGCTATTCCCTTATCTCGCTTTTGGGCAGCAATGATTTGATCCGTAAGAGTAGGTTTCGCCACCAAGGTGGAAAGAAATCCTTGAGGAACAATGTGAAGGTTAAGCTTCCGAAATTCCTCATGGAGAAGCGGTTGACTTTGTTGTAACATCAGATTGTTACAATAAGATTTACGACTTAGCGCATCAGCCATGACGTTGGCTTTCCCTGGGGTGTAGGTTATTCCTAAGTCAAAATCTGTGATCAACTCGACCCAACGTCTTTGCCTGGGATTCAAATCCGGTTGGGTGAAGATGTACTTCAGACTTTGGTGATCAGTGAATATTTCGCAACGATTACCGAGGAGGTAATGTCGCCAGGTCTTAAGTGCATAGACTACGGCTGCAAGCTCTAGATCATGAGTAGGATAATTCTCCTCATGTGGGTGCAATTGCCGTGAAGCGTAGGCAATTACGTGTCGATCTTGCATGAGGATGCAACCTAGTCCTTGTCGCGAGGCGTCGCAGTAGATAACAAAGTCCTTAGAGAAGTCTGGCGGTACCAGTACGGGAGCAGAAGTCAGGCGTCTTTTCAGTTCCTGAAAGCTGTGCTCACATTGTGGAGTCCACTCGAACTTCTTATCTTTCTTGAGGAGTTCGGTTAGAGGTTTAGCAACCTTGGAGAAGTTCTCGACAAAGCGACGACAATAGCTCGCTAAGCCCAGAAAGCTCCGAACTTGCTTGACCGATTCAGGTGGAGTCCAATTAAGGACGGCTTGAACTCGCTCAGGGTTAACAGCAATACCTTTACCAGATATTACATGACCCAGATAGGTCACTTCTGACAACCAGAATTCACATTTAGAAAATTTGGCATAAAGGCGATGCTCTCGAAGTTTCTGCAACACTAGCCTTAGATGTTCGGCATGTTCTTCCTCGTTCTTGGAGTAGATGAGTATATCATCGAGGTAAACCACG
>NW_021224905.1:0-560 GCF_002162155.2 Triticum dicoccoides
AGAGTCAATTCATGGGCTTTGTCGATCGCAGGAGACATGCCACCACCTATGCAAATACCACAACCGTCACGAGAGGTGCACAAACATCCAAATGCACATGATCAGGTTAATGTATCTAAACCACCATTTAATGAACGTTTTAGACCTGCTTTATATATTGAATGGGAGTTCGACATAAAAAATATATTTGCTTCCCATAATTTCGATGAGCATAAAAAGGTTCAGGTTGCGGTTGGTTCTTTCACTGGTTATGCTTTGGTTTGGTGGAGTGAATATTGTCGGTTACACCCTGATTATATACCTACTACTTGGGATGATTTGAAACTTGCCATGCGACATACTTTCTGATGAGGACATGACTACCTTGGATATGACCAAAAATATTGCATATATGCATATTTGTCAGGTGATTTCTAGTGCAAACTATTCAATAATCTATTTGTGTTATCCAGAACAAAAATACTTCACACACTTTTGTGTTTTGTCTAATTGCAGGTGTATGGGACATTTGTACAATCCACATATGAAGATAAGGAAGAAAGAGATGTTTATTTGCTGTC
>NW_021224906.1:0-979 GCF_002162155.2 Triticum dicoccoides
TTGAGATCCACTGTTGTCATTGCGTACTGCGGGTCTTCCGTTACCCCGCCTCGTGTCATATTGACCCATTTGCACCGAAACAAAGGGACCTTCAAATCACCTGATCCATAGTTAAGTTCCCATATGTCCTCTATGTAACCATAATATGTTTCCTTTCCCGTGTTGGTTGTTGCATCAAAGCGGACACCACTGTTTTGGTTGGGGCTCTTCTTATCTTGGGTGATCGTGTAAAATGTATTTCCATTTATTTGGTACCCTTTGAAAGTCATTATATTCGAAGATGGTAACTGGGACATCAAGTACATGTCATTTTGAATATCGCCATCATTCGGGGCACGTTTCTGCAACCAACCGGCGAAAGTCCTCGTTTGTTCGCGTGTAATCCAGTCGTCAGACTTCTCCGGGTGTTTGGACTATAGAAAGTTCTTGTGTTCCTCCATATACGGAGCCACCAAGGCGGAATTCTGTAGAACTGTGTAGTGTGCTTCAGTGAGAGAATGCTCGTCCATACATATTATTTGATGCCCTCCTAGCGTGCCTTTTCCTTCCAGTCTGCCCTTATGCCGCGATTCAGGACCACCAATCGGCTTAAGGTCAGGAATAAAGTCAATACAAAACTCAATGACCTCCTCATTTTCATGGCCCTTCGAGATGCTTCCTTCTGGCCTAGCATGGTTATGAACATATTTCTTCAAGATTTCCATGAACCTTTCAAAGGGGAACGTATTGTGTAGAAATACAGGACCCAAAACGTTAATCTCTTCGCAAAGGTGAACTAGGACGTGCGTCATGATGTTGAAGAAGGATGGTGGGAACACCAACTCGAAACTGACAAGACATTGCACCAAACCATTCTGTAACCTTGGTATGATTTCTGGATCGATTACCTTCTGAGAGATTGCATTGAGGAATGCACATAGCTTCACAATGGCCAATCGAACGTTTTCCGGTAGAAGCCCCCTCAATGCAACCGGAAGGA
>NW_021224907.1:0-391 GCF_002162155.2 Triticum dicoccoides
TAGCTTCACAGGCACCACATAGATGATCCTTCTAGAACTTGACGCCCTCGGTGCCAATGATGTGCTTCTTCTTCGCTAGAGTGTACAGGTTCCTCATGCCCGCATGTCCTAGTCGTCGATGCCATAGCCAGCATTCTAAAGCCTTTGCTATAAGACATACGGCAAGCTGTGGTCCTGCTGAGAAATCTACTATATATAGATCACCTCTTGGATAGCCTTCGAAGACTAGAGATTTATCAGATTCCATTAGCACAAGACAACGATATTTTCCAAATATCACAATCATGTTCAGATCACAAAGCATTGACACAGACATTAAGTTGTATCCAAGGGATTCAACAAGCATCACTTTATCCATGTGCTGATCCTTTGAGATAGCAACTCTACCAAG
>NW_021224908.1:0-1078 GCF_002162155.2 Triticum dicoccoides
ATTTGAGTGGAAAGCAACTTGGGGAAGGCTAGAGATCAAGATTCATATGGTAGGAATGGAATATCTTGGCCTCAACACATGAGTAGGTATTTCTCTCTCAGAAATAGGATGCTGGAAGTGTAGGTTCAGTCTGATGGCTCTCTCCACGAATGAAGAGGAGGTGGAGGGGTATATATAGCCTCCACACAAAATCTAACCGTTACACACAATCTACCAAACTCGGTGGGACCGAATTGTTAAACCCGGTCAGACCAATTTAGCAAATAATGTGACCATTAGGATTTTCGGTGGGACCGAAATGCAACTCGGTGAGACCGATTCGGTTAGGGTTAGGGCATAACGTAATCTCGGTAAGACCAATTACACAAACTCGGTGAGACCGATTTTGGTAATTAGCTTTCCAGAGAGTTGGTCAGGCAGACTCGGTTGGACCGATTATCAAACTCGGTGGGACCTATTTTGATAATAAGTCAACCAGAAAGTTTGCATTGTAATATCGGTAGTACCGATTCCTCAAACTCGGTGAGACCGATTTTGATAATGGACATACACAGAGAGATTACAATCCCATCTCGGTGAGACCGAGATCCCTATCGGTGAGACCGATTTGCCTAGGGTTTGTGGCAGTGGCTAAGACATCAAAACTCGGTGGCGCCGGATAGGAAGAATCAGTGGGGCCGAGTTCGACTTTAGGTTTTAGGTCATTTGTGTGGAAATGGGAAAGTAGTTGATGGTTTTTGGAGCATATCACTAAGCACTTTGAAGCAAGAGGCTCATTAAGCAACACCTCATCCCTCCTTGATAGTATTGGCTTTTCCTATAGACTCAATGTGATCTTGGATCACTAAAATGTAAAATGAAGAGTCTTGAGCTTGAAGCTTGAGCCAATCCTTTGTCCTTAGCATCTTAAAGGAGTTCCCACATCCTTTAGTCCATGCCACTCCATTGTTGACCTTGTCGAAATGTACTAGGTAAAAGTGTTAGTCCAACAAGAGATATGTTGACATTAATTACCAAAACCACCTAGGGAGCACTTGTGCTTTCAACATGCCAGAAACGTCCCATCGTATAAGAGGAG
>NW_021224909.1:0-1444 GCF_002162155.2 Triticum dicoccoides
AAGACACGGTGTTTTTTGCAAAAAAATGTATTGTAGTGGTTTTTGCAAACTTTGCCTTCAAAGCGGCGGTTTTCTGCAATTTACTCGAGTTCCATCCATTAGTAGAAAAAGGATCAAATGTGAGACACATTAGTCCCGGTTTGTAACAGAACCGGCACTAATGTGTCCATTAGTGCCGGTTCCAACGGCTAGCCGGGAGGAGCTCTTTAGTACCGGTTCGTGGCAAACCTTTAGCACCGGTTCGTGACATGAACCGGTACTAATGAGAGTGGTGGCAGGATGTTGTCAGAGTGGGGCCCTTCCAGCACCTTTAGTACCGGTTCATGGCACGAATCGGTACTAAAGGTCGTCCTATATAAATCCTTCGTCCACCCGCACTCTGTTCTTCCCCCTTTCACCTCTCCCTCTCCTCTGTTCTTCCCTTCTTCCTCTCGAGTTCATCACAAAATTTGCCCCAAATTTGTCAAGATTTGCAGGCCCTCATCCATTCAAATGATCACCAAGGTTAGCAACTTTGTCCTTTCATCTCTCATTGCTAGATTAGCTCTTGCATTGGTTTATATAGTGATTAATTATGAGTTTTAGTAATTTGGGAGGAATTATATGTGGTAGTATTTGATTTATATGCAATTTGAGGTCAAAATAACACTTAGTTTGCATATGTAGGTGTGGTTTACTTAGTGCCTTCTAAATCTCCGTCGTAACCACCATCGATCGCCCGCACCGTCCCGTCGCCAGCACCACCTTGTGGTGAGCCTCTTGTTCATGAAATTTTATATAAAAAATTGATGTTTGTGTGATTTGGATATATAGTTACTCGTATAATAATTATCTTACCCGTACGTTGTTTGTTATACATAGTGCCATGGTTTTGATATCCGTCCCCGTCGGCCCTCGTCCTTGTTATGATTCAGATGTGGTATATTCTCTTTTAAAACTATTTGTTGCATTTCGTGTTTATGACAAATTATGCCCATCAAGTTGACATAGATTTTTTTATCTAGGAGATATGTGAACCGGAAATTCCAACCGACCCTATTGTCGAGAGATTAAATTTAGTTGAAAGAGAAAACGAGTACTTGAAAGAAAAATTGAAAAGAATTGAGGGGGAGAAGATGGAATTGGAGTTGCATGTTGCCGATGTCGTCGATGATCACAAGATCAAGATGGAGAAAATGCACTTGAAGATTAGAAAGATTAGAAAATATGCCATCGATAGTGAGGCTTGGTATCATTATGCTGTTGGATCAATTGTTACCTTAGTTGCGATCTTGATCGCATTTGTTGTTGCATTTAAATGCTTTAGCTAGAGAGTTATTTGTTTGTTGCATTTAAGTGTTGTATGAACTTTATGTATGAACTTGTATTAATTTGGTCTATTCGGTGTTGTGTAATGAAGATGAGCCGGCAATGGATGTACGATGATCGATGCTCTCCCCAGTTC
>NW_021224910.1:0-754 GCF_002162155.2 Triticum dicoccoides
TGGCAGTTTTGGCCGATTCTGGCCCGTTTGATGGACTATAACTCACTGTTTTGGGGTCCCGGAGTGGTTTCCATGGTTAGCGAACCCTGTGTTGCGTTTACATGTCGGTCATCAACACTCATAGTCTTGGCCGATTCGGGCCTGTTTCTTGGATTATTACTGACGGTTTTGGGGTCCCGAAGCGATTTCCATAATTGTTGAACCCCAAGGTGCGCTTACGTGTTGGTCATCCACACTGGCAGTTTTGGCCCATTCTGGCCCATTTCGTGGACTCACTATTTTGGGGTCCTAGAGTGATTTCCACGATTAACGAACCCTGGGGTGCGTTTACGTGTTGGTCATCAACACTGGCAGTTTTGGCTGATTCTGGCCCATTTCATGGACTATTACTCACTATTTTGTGGTCCCGGAGTGATTTCCACGATTAACGAACCCTGGAGTGCATTTACGTGTCGGTCATCAACACTCGCAGTTTTGGCCGATTCTACCCCGTTTCTTGGATTATTACTCACCATTTTTGGGTCCCGAAGCGATTTCCATAATTGTTGAACACCAAGGTCTGGTTATGTGTCGGTCATCAACACTGGCAGTTTCGGCCGATTCTGGCCCGTTTGATGGACTATTAGTCACTGTTTTGGGGTCCCGCAGTGGTTTCCACAATTAGCGAACCCTGTGGTGCGTTTATGTGTCGGTCATCAACACTCGCAGTTTTGGCCGATTCTGGCCCGTTTCTTGGATTGTTACTCACCGTTTT
>NW_021224911.1:0-813 GCF_002162155.2 Triticum dicoccoides
CTTCACATGTAGATCCTGCCACGACGCTTTGTTTAGAACTGCACCAACTTACAGCTCCACCGTTTAATAAAAACACGTATCCGGTTTGCGATTTAGAATCGTCCGGATCAGTGTCACAGCTTGCATCAACATAACCATTTACGACTAGCTCTTTGTCACCTCCATATACGAGAAACATATCCTTAGTCCTTTTCAGGTATTTCAGGATGTTCTTGACCGCTGTCCAGTGATCCACTCCTGGATTACTTTGGTACCTTCCTGCCAAGCTTATTGCTAAGCATACGTCAGGTCTGGTACACATCATTGCATACATGATAGAGCCTATGGCTGAAGCATAGGGAACATCTTTCATTTTCTCTCTATCTTCTGCTGTGGTCGGGCATTGAGTTTGACTCAACTTCACACCTTGTAGCACATGCAAGAACTCCTTCTTTGACTATTCCATTTTGAACTATTTCAAAAATTTATCAAGGTATGTACTCATTGAAAAAATCTTATCAAGCGTCTTGATCTATCTATATAGATCTTGATGCTCAATGTGTAAGCAGCTTCACCGAGGTCTTGCTTTGAAAAACTCTTATTCAAGTATCCTTTCATGCTATCCAGAATTTCCATATCATTTCCAATTAACAATATGTCATCCACATATAATATTAGAAATGCTACAGAGCTCCCAGTCACTTTCTTGTAAATACAGGCTTCACCGCAAGTCTGTATAAAACTATATGCTTTGATCAACTTATCAAATCGTATATTCCAACTCTGAGATGCTTGCACCAGTCCATAGATGGATCGCTGGAGCTTGCATATTTT
>NW_021224912.1:0-1232 GCF_002162155.2 Triticum dicoccoides
ATTTTTTTTTTCAGAGTGTGCTTTTCCCTTGTTTACGTGCCGCGCCGTGATTTTGTTGGTGTTCTAGGCTCGCGTCTCTAGCACAGTCTAGCCTAGGACCAGCACAGTACCGTCGTTGAGCGTTTATTCAACTTTGCATCTCTGAATTGATTATTGCTGACCCTTTTTGCTACCATACTATAAGCCTTCCCAGCTCCACATACATCTACCTCGTGTGTTTGACTCTCCCTGGTAATCGCTCTATCCAAGCTTTGAGAGTTTTTGACTACAACGGTTGCCGATCACCGCCTGCTGCTGGGTTAGAACTGGTAAGAATTTGAGATTTGCTTGACGGATTTGTGATACACCACCACCACTTCTTAGTAGTCTGTAGGATCATATTCTTGTGTGTTTCTATTGCTGCTAACCATGCCAGGATCACAAGCCGACGAGATTGACTGGGAGAACTTATCGAACAAGGAGCTTCATGATAAGTTTCAGCAAATGATGACTGAACAGGTACAAGATGTGCTGAACAATTTTGAAGAGGCCATGGAGAAGATCACTGGCCTTGAGAAGACGTTCGAAACAAAGCTCGATAACAGATTTAATGAACTGCTTGCGCGTCTTCCACCACCGGCTGCACCTGTCGCACCTCTGCAACAACAACAACTACACCCCCTTCCGAATCAGTATGGACGAGCACAGCGTGTTCCTATTGAGCCAGGACAAAATTCTGGTGCCGCTGCTACTGCTGTTGGTGCTTCTTTGGCTCCTGCTACTGCTGCTGCTGGTATCCAGGAGGATGATGAGTATGCGGGCGATTATGAGGACGAGGTTGATCAAAATCAGATCTACGAGCAGCCACCAGCACCACCACCAGCAGGTCGACCTCAGGTATATATTCGTAATGGTAGGCCTGCACCACCACCTCAGGTACGAGATGATGTCCATATTCCTAAACTGAAATTGAATATTCCACCATTTGAGGGTAGATATGTTCCTGATATATATCTTACTTGGGAGTTAGAAACTGAACAACGATTTACATGTTTACAATATCCTGAGGAGAGACGAGTTGCTGCTGCTGTTTGTGCTTTCACTAGTTTTGCATGTGTATGGTGGTCTGAACATTGTAGATTATATCCTATTCCAACTACTTGGGCTGCTTTGAAAACTGCTATGCGTACGTGTTGGGTTCCACCATATTATCAACGTGAATTGCTTCAAAAATTGCAGCGTTTAAGACAAGG
>NW_021224913.1:0-5796 GCF_002162155.2 Triticum dicoccoides
CTGTACACTTTGTCTGACCACATGTTTGACCACCAGTGCCCTGGTCTGGCATTGTGTCTCGTGCTTACCGCACGCCTCGCCGCTATCACCGCGTCGAGCCTCTGCTGTCCTGGTCGAGTCTCCCGGGTAGCTAGCCCCCACTGCCTCAACCCCCACTGCAGAGAACTATCGATCATCACCGACCGATGCCGAATATCACATCTCTATCAGACCTTTGGTACCCAGTCCATCCACGTGTCTCTCGCCTTCCCGCTGAAATAGGCTACGATTCTCCGGATCCTTATGTCGTAGCCCCTCCATCAGCAGACTCCAACTCCACCTTCAACATGACTCCATGTAGCTGGCCGTCGACTTCAAGCTCTTATGTGTGCACTACGTTGAATCAACCCTGCAATTAGTGTACTTTTTTCAATTTCATGAAATGTTTCTCTAATTAGTGTACTTTTTTCAATAAACAAAAAACTAAGTTTTTTATCCTAAGACAAAGACCACCCCAGCAGGAAATAAATAAGGAAAAAATTGTTGGGGAACGTAGCGATAATTCAAAAAAATTCCTACGTGTCACCAAGATCAATCTAGGAGATGCTAGCAACGAGAGAGAGAGAGGGAGTGCATCTTCATACCCTTGAAGATCGCTTAGCGGAAGCGTTACAAGAACGCGGTTGATGGAGTCGTACTCGCGACGATTCAAATCGCGGAAGATCCGATACAAGCGCCGAACAGACGGCGCCTCCGCATTCAACACACATATAGCCCGGGGACTTCTCCTCCTTCTTGATCCAGCAAGGGGAGAGGAGAAGTTGAGGGACAACTCCGGCAACACGACGACGTGGTGGTGGAGCTCGTGGTTCCCCGGCAGGGCTTCACCAAGCACTACGGAGGAGGAGGAAGTGTAGGAGGGGGAGGGGCTGCGCCACGGGAAGGGTTGCGGCTTCCCTCCCACCTCTCACTATATATAGGGGAAAGGGGGGAGGAGGAGGGGCCCTAGGGTTTCCCTAGGGGGCGGCGGCTATGGCAGATTGGATCTCCCTAGGGAAACTCTAGGGAGACTTGCCCCCCAAGCCAAGCGAGGTGGAGGCTTGCCTCCCAGGCCAGGTGGAGGCGCCCCACCTCCCCAAGCAATGTGGGCAGGGTGTGGGGGCGCACAACCCCTTAGTGGGCTGGTTTGCCCCCTCCCCTTGGCCCATGAGGCCCTACAACACTTGCCGGGGCCCCTGAAACACCTATCAGTGATGCTGGCCATAGCCCGGTACCCTCGGAACACTTCCGAACTCCAATACCCTTCGTCCAATATATCGATCTTCACCTCCTGACCATTACGGAGCTCTTCGTCACGTCTGCGATCTCATCCGGGACTCCGAACAACATTCGGTAACCACATACTATTCCCATTACAACTCTAGCAAAACGGAACCTTAAGTGTGTAGACCCTACGGGTTTGGGAACCATGCAGACATGACCGAGACACCTCTCTGGCCAATAACAAACAGCGGGATCTGGATACCCATGTTGGCTCCCACATGTTCCACGATCATCTCATTGGATGAACCACGATGTTGGGGATTCAATCAATCCCGTATACAATTCCCTTTGTCCATCGGTATGTTACTTGCCCGAGATTCGATCGTCGGTATCCCTATACCTTGTTCAATCTCGTTATCGGCAAGTCTCTTTACTCGTTCCATAACACATGATCCCGTGACTAACTCCTTAGTCACACTGAGCTCATTATGATGATGCCTTACCGAGTGGGCCCAGAGATACCTCTCCGTCATACGGAGTGACAAATCCCAGTCTCGATTCGTGCCAACCCAACAGACACTTTCAGAGATACCTGTAGTGCACCTTTGTAGTCACCCAGTTACGTTGTGACGTTTGATACACCCAACGTATTCCTATGGTATCCGGGAGTTGCACAATCTCATGGTCTAAGGAACGATACTTGACATTAGAAAAGCTCTAGCAAACGAACTACACGATCTTATGCTATGCTTAGAATTGGGTCTTGTCCATCACATCATTCTCCTAATGATGTGATCCCATTATCAACGACATCTAATGTCCATGGTCAGGAAACCACAACCATCTATTGATCAACGAGCTAGTCAACTAGAGGCTCACTTGGGACATGTTGTGGTCTATGTATTCACATATGTATTACGGTTTCCGGTTAATACAATTATAGCATGAATAATAGACAATTATCATTAACAAGGAAATATAATAATAACCATTTTATTATTGCCTCTAGGGCATATTTCCAACAGTCTCCCACTTGCACTAGAGTCAATAATCTAGTTCACATCACTATGTGATTGTAATGAATCCAACACCCATGGGGTTTGATCATATCTTGCTTGTGAGAGAGGTTTTTAGTCAACAGGTCTGAACCTTTCAGATTCGTGTGTGCTTTACAAAACTCTATGTCATCTTATAGATGCAACTACCACGCGCCATTTGGAACTATTCCAAGTAACTGCTCTACTATATGAATCCGGTTTACTACTCAGAGTCATCCCGATTAGTGTCAAAGTTTGTATCGACGTAACCCTTTACGACGAACTCTTTTACCACCTCCATAATCGAGAAAAATTCCTTAGTCCACTAGTTACTAAGGATAACTTTGACCACTGTCATGTGATGCATTCCTGGATCACTCTTGTACCCCTTGACTGACTCATGGCAAGGCACACTTCAGGTGCCGTACACAGCACAACATACTGTAGAGCCTACATCTAAAAGCATAAGGGAAGACCTTCATCCTTTCTCTCTCTTCTGTCGTGGTCAGGTCTTGAGTCTTACTCAACACTCACACCTTATAACACATCCAAGAACTCCTTCTTTGCTGATCTATTTTGAACTCCTTCTAAATCTTGTCACGGTATGTATTCATTGGAAAGTACTATTAAGCGTTTTGATCTATCCTTATAGATCTTGATGCTCAATGTTCACATAGCTTAATCTAGGTTTTCCATTGAAACACACTTTTCAAACAACCCTATATGCTTTCTGGAAATTCTACATCATTTCTGATCAACAATATGTCGACAACATATACTCATCAGAAATTCTATAATGCTCCCATTCACTTCTTTGGAAATACAAGTTTCTCATAAACTTTGTATAAAGCCAAATTTTTTGATCATCTCATCAAAGCGTATATTCCAACTCCGATATGCTTACCCCAGTCCTTAGAAGGATTGATGTAATTTTGCATACTTGTTAGCATCTTTTAGATTGACAAAACCTTCTGGTTGTATCACATACAACCTTTTCTCAAGAAAATCATCGAGGAAACAATGATTTGACATCCTATCTGCAAGATTTCATAAATAATGCAGTAACTGCTAATATAATTCCAACAGACTCTTAGCATCGCTACGAGTGAGAAAGTCTCATCGTAGTCAACTCCTTGAACTTGTCAGAAAACATCTTAGCGACAAGTCGAGCTTTCTTAATGGTGACACTCACCATCATTGTCCGTCTTCCTTTTAAAATCCATCTGTACCCAACAGCCTTACGACCATCAAGTAGTTCTTTCAAAGTCTACACTTTGTTTTCATACATGGACCCTCTCTCGGATCTTATGGCCTTGAGCCATTTGTCGGAATCCGGGCCCACAATCGCTTCTCCGTAGCTCGTAGGTTCATTTTTGTCTAGCAACATGACCTTCAAGACGGGATTACTGTACCATTCTGGAGTAGTACGCGTCCTTGTCGACCTACGAGGTTTGGTAGTGACTTGATCCAAAGTTTCATGATCACTATCATCAGCTTCCACTTCAATTAGTGTAGGTGCCATAGGAACAACTTCTCGCGCCCTGCTACACACTGGTTGAAGTGATGGTTCAATAACCTCATCAAGTCTCCACCATCCTCCCACTCAATTCCTTCGAGAGAAACTTTTCCTTGAGAAAGGACCCGTTTCTAAAAAAATCACTTTTGCTTCCAGATCTGAGATAGGAGGTATACCAAACTGTTTTGGGTGTCCTGTGAAGATGCATTTATCCGCTATGGGTTTGAGCTTATCAGATTGAAACTTTTTCACATAAGCGTCGCAGCCCCAAACTTTTAAGAAACGACAGCTTAGGTTTCTCTAAACCATAATTCATACGGTGTCATCTCAACGGAATTACGTGGTGCCCTATTTAAAGTGGATGCAGTTGTCTCTAATGCCTAACCCATAAACGATAGTGGTAATTTGATAAGAGACATCATCACACTATGGTGTTCCATATCCATTAGGGTGCAGCTACGATGTTCGGACACACCATCACACTATGGTGTTCCAGGCAGCACTGGTTGTGAAACAATTTCCATAATATCTTAATTGTGTACCAAACTCGTGACTCAGATATTGATCTATGTGATCATATCATAGACATTTTATCCTCTTGTCACAGCGATCTTCAACTTCACTCTGAAATTACTTGAACCTTTCAATAATTTAGAATTGTGTTTCATCAATTAAATATATTTAGTATCTACTCAAATCATCTGTGAAGTAAGAACATAATGATATCCATTGCGTGCCTCAGCACTCATTGGACTGCACATATCAAAATGTATTACTTTCAACAAGTTGCTTCCTTGAACATTTGAAAATTGTTGAATGAGTATTTGGAAAATGTTGAACAATTATTTGATAGTTGTTGAACACATATTTGAAAAAAAGTACAAGTATTTGAAAAAAGGTTGATCATATATATATATAAATGCTTAACAAGCATTTAAAAAAAATGTTGAACATGTATTTGCAAAAAATGTTGACAAGTATTTATAAAAATGTCGATCATGTACATATAAATGTTGAACAAGTATTTGATAAGTGTTGAGCAATTATTTAAAAAATTTGAACCAGTATTTGAAAAATGTTGAACACATATTTGAAAAAATGTTGTACAAAAATTTATAAAAGTATTGATCATGTATATAAAAATGTCGAACAAGTATTTGAAAAAATGTTGACATGTATTTGAAAAAATGTTGAACAAGCATTTGAAGGGAAAACTGAAAGGAAACAAAAACCGGAGAGAAAAAAAACAAAAGAAAGCAAAAAATGGAAAAGTAAAACAAAAAAAAAGTGGAGAAGAAAAAAGAAAAAACTAAAATAGAAAACTGATATTCATGGACATCTAATTTCCCCATATGCAAAATGGGTCGAATAGTGGGTCTAAGCCTCTAACAGTAGGACCAACATGTGCAAGACTGAATTGTAAAAAACCTAAATATTAGAATGATTCCTGCAACTCTGCACAATAATATGCTATTAGCGGAAGGACCATGCATGAGCAAACCTCGATGGTAAACCTCGGTGCCTCCCATTGTTTTCCTGCAACACATATAGTGAAGATCTTGATCAGGTTAACAGAGAATTGGCATACTATTAGTAAAATATGTTAATGAGAAATAAACATATTGCAGATCCAACAGATTAAGTCGAGACGTATGGAAAAGCCAGTTAACCTAACCAATCATGATAAACAACTTGGAAATAGAGCACTTATATATGTTTCTCGTGTATTGAGTACAACCAAATTCGATTTATTTCTCATCTGCATAACAATAGAAAATTGTACCCACAACAAATGAACATCAAATTGCAGAACTGCACCAAACGGTTAGCTGGACAACAGAACAAATGAACCAAAATAGTTTGCCGAGCACGACATTGCAAAATAGAACATATACTAGAAGATAAGATAGTTAATGAAACCAATAATGCTCGAGAAATGCTAGGAAATATAGCAATTGTTGGACTAAACTGTTAATTGAACATTACTTTTTAGAATATGAG
>NW_021224914.1:0-1525 GCF_002162155.2 Triticum dicoccoides
AACCAAATTCGCGCGTAGCTTGTATGATTTTCCCCTTATATGTTGCAATGCCTTGAACTTATGGGCACCTCCTTTCTTGTGGTGAAAATGAATGATTCAATGTATTCATGAACATTTTGTGCAGTTCCCGTTGAAATCAAGCTAAGCACCCCTGTTTGCATAAATACAAAAAAGTGATTAGTGTAAAGCAAACTGTACTATGAATTGACAGTTTCAACAGGCACATACATGGTCCATGTAGAGCACACTTTTAGAAAAATGGAACTCACCAGAAAGAATCCTAGAACAACATTGTACTCGCGCATCACAGCAAAAAAATGGAGATTTGTCAGTCCTTCTGAGCTGAAGTTAGTTTGGTCTTGTGGGGAGTAATGTAACCATCCTTCAACTGCTCCTTCTGATGAGAAGATAGACAGTGCTTCTTCATCCTGGCATAATCGGAACTAGTCACTTCACGTACTCCATATTCTTCTTCAGAGGAAGATGATCCTGTTGTGCAAAGACAAGAGGACTACTAAATGCTAGCATCCATGTTTGCTCGAAAAAAAGGAAAGGAAATATTTAAAACATCACAGATGAAGCACTTCCCAAGGATAATACCACTTTTTCATGACAGTATCTAAACAGTAGCACAACACCAATAGAGATGACAAAGCTCAATCATATGGATGAAATCAGTGGGCGAGTACCAACCTTTGTCAGGAGGCTGATTGTGTAGAGCATACAGATGAAGCACTTCTCGGGAACCATCTGTTGCGGCAACGAGGTGAAGTAGATAACCCTGTTTACATAGAGGTGCAAAGGAAACAATTAGTGGTCAATAACGGTGGATGACACAGAAGCCAACAAAAAGAAGCATCTACCTTATCTAAATGGGAAAGAAAGCAAGATAGTAGCATTTCTCAAACGGTGGCATTGATTAATATTAACATAGAGATTATATTAACAATAAAATTCGTTAAACATGTAATTTGCTTTTAACTGTGGCATTGCATCAATTTTCTAGCGGCATTATTAGAGGGTGTTTGTTTACAGGGACATTTTGGTGTAGGGACTAAAAAACTCCGTGTCAGTCACATCTAAACCAAACAGGAGGGACTTTTCGGGACTAAAAGTGGGCATTTGGGACTAAAGAAAGAAGACCCCAAGGGAGTCTTTTTGGGACTTTTTCCAATAGTTGCCCCTGCCACGCATCGCACCTTGTTTCTATTAGTTCATTACTAGGGGTAACATGGTCTTTTATCATGTCATTTAATAACCTCTAGTCCATGTTTAGTCCCTGGAACCAAGAAGGTAGGGACTAGGGAGTTTTTAACCAAACAGGGCCATAGATTAACAACAGCTAATGAGTTGCACGGGACAGTGGACGCACCAGCACCATGTGCATCTACCGATGTACTGTGGTCATGCACAGTCTGTTGCAACAAAGAACAAACAACCAAGGAGCATATTTGTGTTGGTCCCAGTTTTGTTATCTTTAGACACCTTTCCCTATG
Source organism: Triticum dicoccoides (assembly GCF_002162155.2). Taxonomy (NCBI): domain Eukaryota; kingdom Viridiplantae; phylum Streptophyta; class Magnoliopsida; order Poales; family Poaceae; genus Triticum; species Triticum dicoccoides. The sequence continues at coordinate 1,497 of NW_021224914.1, forward strand.
TGAGCGCAGCAAATCTAGTCCTGCTCAAA
>NW_021224915.1:0-990 GCF_002162155.2 Triticum dicoccoides
GGGTTTCATACGGAAACTCGTCTGTTACAAAGGGATTTCATTTTTTTGAACTTATTTGAACTCCATAGTTTTTCTGTGTTCAAAATGAACCATTCAAAGCCACATCATCAATTTACAACCCTTTCTGACTACATTTGTTATTTTTCATGCATTTACTGATTATTTTGAGCTATATGACCATGAAATTGAAAAGCATTTGAAATGAACTCTTAAAAGGTTCCAAGTTGGCATGGTATCATCATTTCACCCACATAGCATGTGCGAGAAAGTAGAGAGGGTTACGGCAAAAACTGGATGCGCTTCGTGTACAAAATGGACAATCTCTTTCGAAGTATCAGGGTTTCATACGGAAACTCGTCTGTTACAAAGGGATTTCATTTTCTTGAACTTATTTGAACTCCATAGTTATGCTGTGTTCAAAATGCACCATTCAAAGCCACATCATCAATTTGCAACTCTTTCTGACTACATTTGTTATTTTTCATGCATTTACTGATTATTTCTAGCTATAAGACTATGAAATTGAAAAGCATTTAAAATGAACACTGAAAAGGTTCCAAGTTGACATGGTATCATCATTTCATCCACATAGCATTTGCGAGAACGTAGAGAGGGTTATGGCAAAAACTGGATGCACTTCGTGTATAAAACGGACAATCTCTTTCGAAGTATCACGGTTTCATACGGAAACTCGTCTGTTACAAAGGGATTTCATTTTTTTTGAACTTATTTGAACTCCATAGTTTTTCTGTGTTCAAAATGAACCATTGAAAGCCACATCATCAATCTACAACCCTTTCTGACTACATTTGTTATTTTTCGTGCATTTACTGATTATTTTGAGCTATAAGACCATGAAATTGAAAAGCATTTGAAACGAACTCTGAAAAGGTTCCAAGTTGGCATGGTATCATCATTTCACCCACATAGCATGTGCGAGAAAGTAGAGAGGGTTACGGCAAAAACTGGATGCACTTCGTGTACAAAACG
>NW_021224916.1:0-828 GCF_002162155.2 Triticum dicoccoides
GGATGCTTGTCCAAGAAAGGGCAACACCCAAGCACCAGTCCACCCACATATCAAATTATCAAAGTAACGAACGTGAATCATATGAGCGTGATGAAAACTAGCTTGACGATAATTCCCATGTGTCGTCGGGAGCGCTTTTCTCTATATAAGAATTTGTCCAAGCTTGTCCTTTGCTCCAAAAAGGATTGGGCCACCTTGCTGGACCTTATTTACTTTTGTTACTTTCTACCCGTTATGAATTACCTTATCACAAAACTATCTGTTACCGATAATTTCAGTGCTTGCAGAGAATACCTTACTAAAAACTGCTTGTCATTTCCTTCTGCTCCTCATTGGGTTCGACACTCTTACTTATAAAAAGGACTACGATAGATCCCCTACACTTGTGGGTCATCAATCATAAGCACAAGACGATGATGGCCATATCATGTCACATATTTTGATTGCATGTGATGTTTATCTTTTATGCATCTTATTTTGCTTAGTATAGCGGTAGCATTATAAGATGATCCCTTATTTAATTTCAAGGTATAAGTGTTCTCCCTGAGTATGCACCGTTGCGACAGTTCTTCGTGCTGAGACACCACGTGATGATCGGTGTGATAGGTTCTATGTTCACATACACCAGGTGCAAGTCAGTTTTGCGCATGTAGAATACTCGGGTTAAACTTGACGAGCCTAGCATATGCAGATATGGCCTTGGAACACTGATGTTAGGACCCCGACTCAATGCCACATCGATCTAGCATGTAACACCTCATATCACTTTGCGGCCTCACGCACGGTATCCCCACGGGTGTCGCCTTACCTATGCCCGGGACCGTTTGC
>NW_021224917.1:0-404 GCF_002162155.2 Triticum dicoccoides
AATCTTAAACAAATTTTTTATATGAAAAGTTTTATTATTTTATAAAAACTTTGGATTTACAACTTTGTAAAAGAGGGAAATAGTTTAGGGTTTGGCCAAATTAATTCCCCGTTTTGATTTATTGTCAGTTGGAATGATCACAGAGATGAGATATGGTATAGTTTTGTCACATTTTCAGGTAAATTTTAGTTGCATTCAGCCAACAAGAACCAAATAATAAACATAAGTGTGCAAGCCTTTCATTTGCTCCATTTTTTATCTTCACTAGATGACCCATTGCGCCAATCAGCAGAGACCAACCACAGACCAGAAGTTAAGAGAACTATTTGAAACTGCAGCTAGGAAGTTAAGCAACACTATGGGCAACACGTCTAACACATGTTGTTCGATCAATCATCCCCAAA
>NW_021224918.1:0-1377 GCF_002162155.2 Triticum dicoccoides
AGCAGTGGCATTTGCTAAGGCCTTGTACTCAGCTTCAGTACTCGATCTGGACACAGTAGCTTGCTTACGTGCACTCCAAGAAATCAAGTTACCACCAAAAAACACTACAAAGCCTCCAGTGGATCTTCGGCCATCGGGACAGCCTGCCAGTCTGCATCTGAAAAAGCACTAACAAGCATAGAATCTGACTTGGCAAGTTTGAGACCATGACTCTTGGTCGCCTGAAGATACCTAAGAATTCTTTTTACAGCTGTCCAATGAGTACTAGTAGGAGCATGCAGGAACTAACAAACTTTGTTAACTGAGAAACAAATATCTGGCCTGGTTAAAGTCAAATACTGCAAGGCTCCTACAACACTCCTGTACCTGGTGGAGTCCTCGGCTCCAAGCTTCGCACCATCATAAAGAGACAATTTCTCCGAGGTAGATAAAGGAGTTGGAGAAGGTTTGCAGCCTTTCATGCCCACTCGCTCAAGGATATCATGTACATATTTCTCTTGAGACAGAACAATGCCACTAGTAACATGCTTTACCTCAATCCCAAGGAAAAAAAATGAAGACTGCCCAAATCCTTGAGCACAAAATCCATGCGCAGATCTTTGAGAAGAGCATCAACTGCTTTAGTGGAGGAGCTGGTGACAATAATATCATCAACGTAAATAAGCATAAAAATGGTGATTCCATGTCGATGGTAAAAGAACAATGAAGTGTCTCCCTTGGAAGCAGAAAACCCAAGAGACTGCAACTTGGAGTACATGCAATAGTACTAAGCTCGAGGTGCTTGTTTCAAGCCATAAATTGCTTTATCAAGCTTGCAGACATGGCGTGGCAAAGCTGAACTTTCATACCCAGGAGGCAGCCTCATAAAAACTTCTTCTTCCAGAACACCATGCAAAAACGCGTTCTTAACATCTAGTTGTCGCATGCACCAATTTCGAGATATTGCAACTGAAAGAATTAACCTGATAGTAGCAGCTTTGACCACGGGGTTAAAGGTATCCTCATAATCAATTTCGTACCTTTGCTTGAAACCTTTGGCCACAAGACGTGTCTTGTACCTGTCAATGGTGCCATCAGATTTTCGCTTGACCTTGTACACCCATTTGCAGTCAATGACATTCCTCCCTCTAACTGGGGGCACCAGGCACCACGTGTTGTTCTCAATAAGAGCAGAAAATTCTTCATCCATTGCTTGTTTCCACTTGGGATCTCCCAGGGCATCTTGCAACGTCTTCGGTTCACATGTGGCATAGAAAGAGCCCCAGTGGACACACCCATCGTTATAAACCTTGGGTTTAACAATACCACTTTGTGACCGAGTACGGGAATGGGCAGGAGGAGGCGGAGTTGGCCGGGCTTGCTGGATCTGAAGACGGT
>NW_021224919.1:0-2198 GCF_002162155.2 Triticum dicoccoides
CTCCCCCCGCGCTGATTTTCAGCGGGGTGGGCCGCCTCCTCACCTATTGGCCAATCAAATTAACCCTCTTTGTAAAATCTTATAATTTGTTTGTACGTGTAGCATTACTCGTCAAAAAATTAGTGGGTCACCATCAACCATGACTGACTTACAAGTTACAGTAGACTAATATACTTTTAGACTGTGCAGAATCCACATGGGCCGCCAACAGCTCCATGTCCTCGGTGCCAGCAGTTTCCACCTCACAGCCGTTAGAACGTACTCACCTAGCTAGTGTTTGGCCTCGTGTGTTTCCTGGAAACGCTGTCTTTGGGGAGAAAATTCTACTTGTGATTTTTGCCCACGTTGTCGGCAGGCTGGCAGCGGCCTATGCTATCTCCGAGAAAATTATACGGTTGGTCCTCCAATTGAAACGTTCCAATACGATCCTTATACACGAGAATATGTAGCACTCTACGGTCCCCTCGACGGTAGATCACTCTGGTGCTGCCGGGTGGCGCTGATCTTTTGCGAAAAACCACCTCGCTTTTTGGGAAACAAACCCGCACTCCACTCTAGCCCCAGCTGTTAGAAACTTGGAGAGAGGAGTAAATAACAGGAGGAAAAAGACGCGCAGCTTATGGAACGAGCCTGGAACGTTACGTATGTATTGCTTATGCGCTAGCAAGTTATCTGTTGATATATGCTAAAAAAAAAGTTATCTGTTGATATAAGGCACGCATACTTTATGCGCTAGCTAGGTGGACTACCACCGACTACTATTGGATCATGCATTTATATTGACGATGTGTGAAGTTTATCTGATTTTGTTAGCACTGCAGCGCTGGTTCTTTTTGTGGTGCATAAATGACCAGATTAAGTTCAATAAGAGGCACTGACCAAAAAGATCCAAAACATGAATATTAAGGGCACCCACCAAAAAGAACAAAAACATGAATATTAAGGAGACCTAAAATAACACCGAGAGATTGAACAAATAGACCAGGAGGGTTTTCATCACAGTTGTCATTCGAATGAATTTCAAAATAGACCGAGAGATTGCAAAAGTAGAACTTTCATTAGGCTTGTCATTTCAAACAGATAAATCACATGATATGAATTCATCAAGTAAAAACTCGCTTGCAGGTTGGAAAGAGATTGGCCTCCCAACCCTGTGACTGAGGATAACCGAACAAAAAAATGCATGAAAAAAATAAAGTATAATACTAAGAACTGATTTTAGGGTGAATGATGTTACATGGTCATATTTACAAACAAGACGACCAAACCCACTGATAGAAATACACATAGATATTTAAAATTGTAAATATAGCAATATCTTGTACATTACTACTTTTGCAGGCTTGGCCCTGATCAACAAAGATGTCTTATCTGAAAAATAATCTTATCGTACTCCAGGAACGATGACGATGAGATGATAAACCTTAGAATTACCACACTTTAATAGCAAGCAAGCAAGGTCTTGCAGACCGTTAATATTGATGTAGTGTTATTAACTGACTGTAGTAACAGTGAAGATAGCTTATTTACATGTGACCATATTACTGTACTTTTCATAATAAGCAAGAAAAAAAATACTTGATGTTATTCTGTAGATGCAACAAGAACTTCATATAACCTTACTACAGTAGAACATGTGACAAAAAGAGATGCTGTATTTCTACGATATTATGTTTTCTATGCACACAATTTGAATTTCTTAGACAAATGGTAACAAAACAATTCAAGTAACTATAGGGAGAACACATGTCACTTCCATGGGGTCAAGTCTGTTAAACATATTGCACCCGATGGTTGTCACGATCACAAAAGGCATCAGGCGCGACGGTGGAGAGATAGATTAGGTTGTTAGCATTCTCCTTTTATCTCTTTGTAACAACTCTCTCTATCTCTATCCTATCTCTTGTAGCACAAGTTGTATCTCAAACTACCGAACCTTGTACGCTATCAGGGAGGTCGCGACCCTGCTATATAAACACGAAACCGTCAACCAGATATGGTATGACGTTAAAGCCTTTCTACAAAGTCTATTTTCTAAACTGGGCAGGGAATAGGCACTTGTGATCTGAGCAGAAGGAGCATGTAAAACTGAACCAAGAACAAAACAAAATAGGGAACCAAGCTCGCCTTTTGCTACTGATCTTCATATATATATATATATATATATATATATATATATATATATATATATATATATA
>NW_021224920.1:0-911 GCF_002162155.2 Triticum dicoccoides
TTCAATGCGAAAACAAATGCGATCATAATCGCAACCAAGGTAACAACTGATCCAACGGCATAATGATACCAAGCCTCGGTATGAATGGCATATTTTCTAATCTTTCTCATCTTCAAGCGCATTGCATCCATCTTGATCTTGTGATCATCGACGACATCCGCAACATGCAACTCCAATATCATCTTCTCCTCCTTAAGTTTTTTTATTTTTTCCTTCAAGAAATTGTTTTCTTCTTCAACTAAATTTAACCTCTCGACAATAGGGTCGGTTGGAATTTCTGGTTCAACAACCTCCTAGATAAATAAAATCTATGTCACGTTGGTCGGCATAATTTTCATAAACAATAAATGAACCAATAGTTATGAAAAGATAATATATACCACATCCGAATCATAGACAGGACGAGGGCCGACGGGGGCGGATGCCAAAACCATCGGCGCACTATATAAGATGCAATAATAAAAGTAAGAAAATAATACAAGTATCTATCTAAACAAACAAGTAATAATATTTTTCCTTTCAGAAAGAAGATAAGAACAAGAGGCTCACCACGGTGGTGCCGGCGATGAGATCGGCGCGGGTGATCGACGGCGGTGAAGACGGGGACGGGGCGTGACGGACCGCTAAACCTAGATAAATATTGAGGAAAATGGAGCTTGGCGGTCGAGCTTGGAGAGGAGAAACCTTAAGTAGTGTGGCTCGGGCATTCCATCGAACGCCTTGTGTGCATAGGAGGTGAGCTAGAGCACCACCAAGCCCTCTCCCGCTCGGCCAGAAAAAACAGAGCAGTGTGCTCTGCTCTTGCGCGAGGGGCTATATATAGGCAGAACCATTGGTCCCGGTTGGTGGCATGAACCGGGACTACAGGTAACCCTTTGGTCCCGGTTCATGCCACCAACCGGGACCAATAG
>NW_021224921.1:0-2364 GCF_002162155.2 Triticum dicoccoides
TCGAAAAAGTTGCAGAGACCAATAAGCATGTCACGGACGTGCTTGTCCATTATCCCTCTAAGGGCAACAGGTAGTATCTGCGTCATCATCACATGACAGTCATGAGACGTCATCCCGTTGAACCTTTTCTTGTCCGTGTTTAGATATCTACTTATCTTGCCACAGTAACCGGAACTAACTTTAACTCTGGTAAGGCACTTAAAGAATTGATTGATCTCAGCCTGACTTAAGGTGAAGCAAGAAGGGGGGGGAATAATCCTCTTTGTTTATCTTCTTGCCATTCTTCTCCCGTGCCTCTGTCTCCGTCTCTGTCTCGTCTGACATTTTACGGGGCGGCATGTGCAGATCTTCCCTGATTTTCAAATCTTGCAAGTCTTTTCTTACCTTTGGCCCATCCTTGGTCTTATCCGGCATGTTCATCAGTGTTGCGAGCAAGCTCTCAAGGACATTCTTACAGATATGCATTTGATCAAGGCAATGAGATGTATCGAGTTTGTGCCAGTACTCCAAGTCCCAGAACACAGACCTCGTCTTCCATAACTTCAGTAGCGGCTCCGGCGCCTTTCTCATCGTCTTTACCGGCGCGGGGCACTCCTTCTAGTTTTTCAACAGCTCATCCATTTCGGCACCGCTCCGCTTATGTGGACGTCCTCGATGCTCAGCGTGACCACTGAATAGATCTCCACGGTTTCTCCACGGGTCATCCTGTTCAAGCCATCTTTGATGCCCCATGTACACGATTTTACCAGACCCGCCATCTTTCCTTGACATTAGCTGCTGAGACGTCGTATCATCCATGCACCGCGGGCATCCGCAATATCCATGGCACACCTGTCCTGCCACATATCCGTAACCGAGATAGTCCTGCACTGTCGTGATCAGCGCGGCTCTCATGTTGAAATACTCACCTTTGCTGGCGTCCCATGTCTTTGCCGGTGTTTTCCATAACGTGTCTAACTCCTCTTGAAGTAGCCCCAGATACAAATTAATATTATTTCCTGGTTGTTTCGGCCATTGAATAAGCATGCTCATGTGAATGTACTTCGATTTCATGCACAACCAGGGGGGAGGTTGTACATCCATACAAACACGGGCCATGTTCTATGGTTGGTGTTCTGGTTGCCAAACGGATTCATGCCATCGGTACACGCGTCAAGCACGATGTTCCTTGCATCACATTCAAAATACCGATAGAAGCTGTTCAACGCTCTCCATTGGCTTCCATCCTTCACGTGTCTCAGCTTCGGATCATCTCCATCGTCAGGCTTGTTCCTCTCCGCGTGCCAGCGCATTAGCTTAGCTTCCATGGGATCTACAAAATACCTCTGGAGACGGGGAGTGATCGGTAAGTACCATACAACTCTCTGGGGACATTTCTTCCCGGCCTTCTTGTATCGAGAAGCATTGCACACCGGACAGCTTGTTTTTTCCGCGTTCTCCTTCCGATAAATTATGCAATCGTTGATGCATGCATGGTATCTAACGTGTGGCAGATCAAGAGGGCACACGATCTTCTTGGCCTCATCTACACTAGTAGGACATAGATTACCCGCAGGAAGGACATCCTTTAGGTACTTGAGATGCTCATCGAGGCTAGTGTCGGTCCATTTGTTTTTAGCCTTCGTCTTCAGGAGTTGGAGCGTGAAACTCAAGCGGGTCACCTCAGGATTGCAACCATCATACAATGGAGTGTTCGAGTCTACCACCAGTTGCTCCAGCTTAGCCTCCTCTCTAGAAGCAGCTCTCTCAGTACTCGTCTCCTTGCGAAGCAATGCTTGAACATGAGGGTCCCACACAATTGAACTTAGTACCGACGAACTCTGCTGGGTGGAGTCCATGTCGTTCTCTCCGCCGCCATGTCCGGCCCCTTCTCCTCCGCCATGTCCGGCCCCTTCTCCGCAACCATGTCCGGCCTCTTCCCCGCCGCCATTATCGATCATCTCTTTGTCTTGCCCCGTGTCATCATTGCCTGCCCCGTCGGCATCTTCAACATCGTCATCCTCATCTTCAATTATCCACCGAGTATAGCCATCCAGGAAACCAGTCATGAGCAGGTGCGCTTCGACACGACCATCGTCATGGGGGTCGAGCCAAACTATTCCTTTGCATTTTCGACACGGACATAAAACCTCTGTCCGGTTATTTTCTTTCATGTCCTGCACCGCCGACCGCAACCACCTGTCCACCATCGTTCCACTGACCATCGTCAACTCGGCACGGTAATAATAAACAAATTGATTATAAAAATGCATGCATGCATCAAAGTCATAAAAAAATTTGGCATGACCTTCCCTAAAAATAGGACATATATGGATCTAGAGTTTGCCCGGAATTCGGCGAAACGGAAATAAATCAACATTTCGG
>NW_021224922.1:0-944 GCF_002162155.2 Triticum dicoccoides
CACACACACACACACACACACACACACACACACACACACACACTTTGGCTAGATATATCGATCTCAAAATTCATTTTAGATTTTCGCATCTGAAAAACAAGGACACCATCTCTAGATATCTATCCTAAAAATGAACCGCCTGATATACAACTCATATGCGGCCTCTCAGGGCAGGATAGTGTATTTGGAAACAGTCTTGTTGAATATCGGAGTCACATGACTTCATGCCAATTGTTGAAGAGTCCATGTAAACAAGCTATTTGTTATATACCTTACCGACCACTCGCATGATATTAAAGTTATGCTATCACAACATACTCCTATAAATTCGGCATACTTGCTATCTCAACCCCTGCCCCCTTTACGCTATTCATCAAATTACATGTGCTCGAGACGGCCATTATGTGAGAATAGGAGGCGGAACCGTATGAAGATCATCCCGTGTAAAAAATGTATGCTTCCTTGAGAATAGGAGACACTGGGAAGTGATCATTTAGGAAAATGTAAAGACCAGGTCTTGCATGGTGTGATGCCTTGGGGCAACACCTTGCTGCTTGTGACCATCATGCAAGTGTTGTGGCAACATGTTCAGGGCCACTAGCTATGCTCGACGCCTTCGTAACTATGTTGTTGCCCACGTGGTGATGCGTTATGGCCACTTCAGCTTCACCGTATTCTCAAAGCCCTAGCAGGCTTGCCTGTGGCTACACCATCCACACCTAGATTGCCAGCAGGGGTACTCATAGCACCGCACTCACTAACATATTCGCCATAAGTCAGATGCAACGATGGCCATAGAACAGACAACAAAAGACCAGACGACAGGAATGCTCACTTTCAGAATTGTCTTATTTCCATCACACGGGTAGATTAGTAGTACAATTCTAGTCATGTCAGTCAAATATTAGAATCTGTTAAATTCTCATTCCAAAGATTTGTACTCC
>NW_021224923.1:0-511 GCF_002162155.2 Triticum dicoccoides
CCAACTCTCAATAGCTTCAATCTTGGCTTTATCAACTTCAATTCCCTGTGGAGTAACAACATAGCCAAGAAAAGATACTCGATCGGTGCAAAAGGTGCACTTTCCAAGGTTTCCAAACAAACGTGCATCACGTAGAGCAATAAAAATAGCACGTAAATGTTCCAAATGTTCCTCCAAAGATTTGGTATAAATCAATATGTCATCAAAGTAAACTACCACAAATCGTCCAATGAAAGCACGTAAAACTTCGTTCATTAACCTCATGAAAGTACTAGGTGCATTAGTTAACCCAAAAGGCCTGACTAACCACTCATATAATCCAAACTTAGTTTTAAATGCTGTTTTCCATTCATCTCCCAATTTCATACGAATTTGATGGTATCCACTACGCAAATCAACTTTGGAGAATATTGTAGAGCCACTCAATTCATCAAGCATATCATCTAGCCTAGGAATAGGATGATGATAACGAATAGTAATATTATTTATGCCTCTACAATCAACGCACATA
>NW_021224924.1:0-875 GCF_002162155.2 Triticum dicoccoides
CACCTTGAGCCAAATTCCCTCCAGTAGTCGAAGAAAATGAATAACTCCATCCAAATCAGCTTAAACACCTTGTGCGTCAAAGTCCATAGGACTAGTGAGAAATACCAACTAAGCCTGAGCAAAGCTCAAACTTATTGGTCGGAACTGGCTTTGTCATCATATCAGCTGGATTATCATGAGTACTTATCTTACATACCTTCAAATCGCCTTTAGCAACAACATCTCGAATATAATGAAATCTGACATCAATGTGCTTTGTCCTCTCATGATACATTGGATTCTTTGTAAGATATATAGCACTTTGTCTGTCACTAAATACGGTAGGGCAAGATGAGTCTCCACAAAGCTCAGTGTACAAACCTCTCAACCAGATAGCTTCTTTGCATGCCTCAGAAATAGCCATATACTCGGCATCAGTAGTGGAACAAGCCACAATAGACTGCAAAGTTGCTCTCCAACTCACAGCACAACCACCAATGGTGAAAACATAACCTGTGAGTGATCTTCTCTTATCCAAATCACCAGCAAAATCAGAATCAACAAAACCAACAAGTTTATCTCTAGTTTTCCCGAACTATAAATAAGCATTAGAAGTACCTTGTAGGTATCTGAAAATCCACTGAACTGCTTTCCAATGCTCTTTTCCAGGATTAGCCATGTACCTACTGACAACACTCAATGCATATGATAAATCCGGACGAGAACAAACCATGGCATACATAAGTGAACCAACTGCACTCGAATAGGGAACTCTAGACATGTACTCAATATCTGCATCTGACTTAGGACATAAAGCTGATGATAATTTGAAGTGTGCAGCTAACGGAGTGCTTACTGGCTTGGCATTATGCATATTAAAACGACGAAGAACTTTA
>NW_021224925.1:0-959 GCF_002162155.2 Triticum dicoccoides
CTTCACAAAGCTCGGGTTGATAAGGCTTGAGAATCAGACTGTTGCAATATGCTTTCCTGCTCAAAGCGTCAGCAATCACATTAGCCTTGCCTGGAGTATACTCGATACTCGGATTGTACTCTTGAATCATTTCGACCCATCGAGTCTGCCTGAGGTTGAGATTAGGCTGAGTGAAGATGTACTTGAGACTCTTGTGATCAGTGAAAATATCCACTTTCCTTCCCAATAGAAGATGTCTCCAAGTCAACAAAGCATGCACAACTGCCGCCAACTCGAGATCATGAGTGGGGTAGTTCTTCTCATTAGGCTTCAACTGGCGAGAGGTATAAGCAACAACTTTCTTCTCTTGCATCAGTACAGCACCGAGACCTTGGAGAGAGGCATCACAAAAGACCTCGTACGGCTTGGTTTCGTCAGGCGGAGTCAGAACTGGAGCAGTGATCAATTTCTCTTTCAAAGAGTTGAAAGCCATATCACACTCCGGAGACCAAACGTACTTGACGTGCTTCTGAAGAAGATTTGAGAGAGGCTTGGCGATCTTAGAAAAGTTTTCAACGAATCTTCTGCAATAGCTTGCGAGACCGAGGAAACTACGGAGTTGCTTCACGTTCTGAGGAGGTTCCCAATTCACAATTGCAGACACCTTCTCAGGATTCACGGAAATGCCCTTGGCAGAGATGATATGACCAAGATAAAGAACCTCATCGAGCCAAAATTCACACTTGGAGAACTTGGCGTAGAACTGATGTTCTCTGAGCTTGTCAAGAACCAAACGCAAGTGCTTGGCATGATCTTTCTTGTTCTTCGAGAAAACCAGAATGTCGTCGAGATAGACCAAAACGAATTCATTGGTGTAGGGGTTGAAGATGAAGTTCATCATGCGAGAGAACGTCGGAGGAGCGTTTGCGAGGCCAAAAGACATGACGGTGTATTCATATGAACCAAAGCTTGTTCTGAAC
>NW_021224926.1:0-384 GCF_002162155.2 Triticum dicoccoides
TTTACAACGAGCTCCTTGTCACCTCCATAAACGAGAAACATATCCTTAGTCCTTTTCACGTATTTCAGGATGTTCTTGACCGCTATCCAGTGATCCACTCCTGGATTACTTTGGTACCTCCCTGCTAAACTAATAGCAAGGCACACATCAGGTCTGGTACACAACATTGCATACATGATAGAACCTATGGCTGAAGCATAGGGAATGACTTTCATTTTTTCTCTATCTTCTGCAATGGTCGGGCATTGAGTCTGACTCAACTTCACACCTTGTAACACATGCAAGAACCCTTTCTTTGCTTGATCCGTTTTGAACTTCTTCAAAACTTTATCAAGGTATGTGCTTTGTGAAAGTCCAATTAAGCGTCTTGATCTATCTCTATAG
>NW_021224927.1:0-908 GCF_002162155.2 Triticum dicoccoides
TAGGAAGGAAGGAAGGAAGGAGGAAACAGGGGAAATGTGACTTGTGGTCGGGTACAAAAGGGGGTGGGGAAGGGGGGTAGATATTTTGACGGTAGGCCAAAAGTTTTGGAATGTGGAGGGAAATTTTGTGTGCGGTGCTGTCGGATACCATTCACTTGGAACGATTGTGTGCATCATGTGACACCCCAAAAATTTAACCATGTTTCGTTTATTAAAAGTTTTCCAAGAAACTTAAACTTTTATTTTCTGAATTTCCTTTTGATTTCAGAACCATTCTTTTCTTTATTATTATGTAGTTTTTACCCCAAGGGAAAACTTTTCAATCATTGTTGGACTTATTTGCCCTCTAAAATAAAACAAATTCTTTTATCAGTGGGATTATTTATATAATTATTTTTCCCTGAGCTTTGTTTCTCAAAAAGGGTTTTTCATAGGTTTTAGGGTCCCATTTGAAGTACAACCATTTGATAAATTTATTGAATAATCCCACCAAAATTTGGGGATGACCTATGATGTCCCTAAATCACTTTTATGCAAAAATATCATTTGGTCATTTGGTGGTTTTTAGCTTTACCCCTAGTTTTCAAATCTGGTCAGATTTCACTTTTGCACTACAACCTATTTAAATACTTCTTTAAAACTTCCACCAAAATTATGGGATGCTAATAGGAGTATATTATTCAACTTTATGCAAAACCCATTGGTGTTGTTTGAAAATTTTGAGTGAATCATCCTCATCTTCATTCTGGTTCAACCTGGTGATTTGTACTGCAACTATATTTTAACTTGCTCCTTTACCCACACTAGTAGAAAAACACCTAATAGTCCCGGTTCGTAAGGGCCTTTAGTCCCGGTTCATGAACCGGGACTAATGGGTCGTTACCAATACCTCCACCCATTAGTCCCGG
>NW_021224928.1:0-655 GCF_002162155.2 Triticum dicoccoides
ATCATGAAACGGGCCAGAATCGGCCAAAACCGCGAGCGTTGATGACCGGCACATAAACGCACCATGGGGTTTGTCAATCGTTGAAATCACTCCAGGAGCCGAAAACAGTGAGTAATAGTCTAAGAAGCGGGCCAGAATCGGCCAAAACTGTGAGTGTGGATGACCGACACGTAAACGAACCTTGGGGTTCAACAACTATGGAAATCGCTTCGGGACCCCAAAACAGTGAGTAATAGTCCATGAAACGGGCAAGAATCAGCGAAAACCGCGAGTGCTGATGACCAAACGTAAATGCACCACGGGGTTCATCAATCGTTGAAATCACTCCGGGACCCCAAAACTGTGGGTAATAGTCCAAGAAGCGGCCCGATTCGGCCAAAACTGTGAGTCTTGATGACCGACACGGAAACGCACATTGGGGTTCAACAACTATAGAAATCGCTTTGGGACCCCCAAAACGGTGGGTAATAGTCCATGAAATGGGCCAGAATCGGCCAAAACCGCGAGTGCTGATGACCGACACGTAAACGCACTACGGGGTTCGTTAATCGTTGAAATCACTCCGGGACCCCAAAACAGTGAGTAATAATCCACGAAGTGGGCCACAATCAGCCAAAACTTAGGGTTCAACAACTATGGAAATCGCTTCGGGACC
>NW_021224929.1:0-821 GCF_002162155.2 Triticum dicoccoides
TGGCTCAGATCCATTGAAGATCAAGTCACCGCGGATATCGGCCGTGAAGTTTAGGCTTCCAAACCTGACCTGACGGCCAGGGGCGTAGCTTTCGATCTGCTCCAGATGGCGAAGTGAGTTGGCCCGCAGTGCGAAGCCGCCGAATACGAAGATCTGTCCGGGGAGAAAAGTCTCACCCAGGACTACGTCGTTGTCGATTGAAGAGGCCATCAAGCCTATCGGTGACGACACAGAGGAACTCTCAATGAAAGCACCAATGTCGGTGTCAAAACCGGAGGATCTCGGGTAGGGGGTCCCGAACTGTGCGTCTAGGCGGATGGTAACAGGAGATAAGGGACACGATGTTTTACCCAGGTTCGGGCCCTCTTGATGGAGGTGAAACCCTACGTCCTGCTCGATTGATATTGATATTGTGGATGTTTACAAGAGTGGATCTACCACGAGATCAAGGAGGCTAAACCCTAGAAGCTAGCCTATGGTATGATTGTAATGGTTGTTGTTGTTATGTCCTACGGACTAGAGCCATCCGGTTTATATTGACACCGGAGAGGGCTAGGGTTACATAGAGTCGGTTACAATGGTAGGAGATCTACGTATCCGTATCGCCAAGCTTGCCTTCCACGCCAAGGAAAGTCCCATCTGGACACGGGACGAAGTCTTCAATCTTGTATCTTCATAGTCTTGGAGTCCGGTCGATGATGATAGTCCGGCCGATGATAGTTCGGCTGATGATGGTAGTCCGGCTATCCGGACACCCCCTAATCCAGGACTCCCTCAGATGTAATCCTCAATCCAGACTCCGGGGTCTGTTGTTCCGTCGT
>NW_021224930.1:0-1589 GCF_002162155.2 Triticum dicoccoides
GGCCCTGTTTGAGGAATTCTACTCGGGCTCCATGGATCCAAGGCACCTTAACCATGGGATTGTTACCCTCATCCCCAAGGTCCCGGGTGCCTCCGACATCCGCCAGTTCCGACCCATCACAGTGATTAATGTGATATTCCGGATCCTAGCCAAAGGGTAGGCCAATAGGGTGACCCTTATTGCTGACGCGATTACCCATCCGAACCAATCTGCCTTCATTCAAGGCCGATTTATTCTGGATGGGGTGTTGGTATTCCATGAAGTCCTCCATGAAGTTTGGGTGAAGCACCATCGGGCAGTCTTCTTGAAGTTAGACTTCCACAAAGCGTACGACACTGTCCACTGGCCCTTCTTGCAGGAAGTGCTGCTCCGCAAGGGCTTCGACGACCGTTGAGTGACTCGCGTCATGCAGCTGGTCTCCTGCGGCCGGACCGCAGTGAACATTAACATTGACATTGGGCCCTACTTCCCCACCCTCTATGGGGTTCGTCAGGGTGATCCGTTCTTGCCGTTCATGTTCAACATGGTGATTGATGTCCTGGCCTCCATCCTTGACAAGGCCAAGGATGCCGGCCATATCCACGGCATGGTGCCTCATCTAGTCGGAGGGGGAGGGGTCTCCCTCCTTCAATATGCGGATGATACCATAATAATGGTGGAGGGGTCTGTTCAGGACATAGCTAACCTGAAGTTCCTCCTCATGTGCTTCCAACAGATGTCGGGGCTAACCATAAACTTTGATAAGAGCAAAGTGATGGTTCTTGGGTACCCCCAGGAGGAAGCACAGGCTATCGTGGATCGACTAAACTGTCGGTTGGGTGTTCTTTCCCCACAACTTACCTGGGGATCCCCATTAGTGACTCGTGCCTCACCGTGGCGGATCTTCGCCCCACGGTGACCTGTATGCAACACCGCATTGAGCCCTAGAAAGGGTGCGGGTTATCGAAGGCTGCTCGCGTGATCCTCATCAACTCCTCGCTTGCCAGCCTTCTATGGTTCCTCATGAGCTTCTATAGTCTCCATGAGACACTCCATAAGGAGATTGCCAAGTACTAGTCCAAATTCTACTGGGCTGGCGAGGATGATAAGCAAAAGTACCATATGGTAAGCTGGTCAGATATCTGCAAACCCAAGGACCAGGGCAGTCTTGGGGTGTTGTCCTCCCGGCGCATCAACATAGCCCTCCTAACCCGTTGGCTCTAGCGCATTGCCAATGGCGACAGAGGCCTTTGGCTCACCATCATCCGGAATAAGTACCTTCAAGGACAGCCACTTGCATTTTGTCAGCACTCGGGCGGCTCCCAGTTTTGGCAGGCCATCATCCAGCTGCTACATGTGCTTCGCATTGGCACATCCATCTCGGTTGGTACTGGGTCCTCGACCCTGTTTTGGTTTGATTGGTGGATTGGCGACATCCCCTTGGCCGCGATTTCTGGAGCTCTTCGCCATTGCTGTTGACCCTAGGGTCTCGGTCGAGACGACCCTTATTGACTTAGAGCGCCTCGCTTTTCGCCGCCCCTTTGGCCCGCCTGAAGTGGCTGCTTGGGATGTCCTCCTCCAGGACATCGCCCTCCTCCCGATGAACGTCA
>NW_021224931.1:0-390 GCF_002162155.2 Triticum dicoccoides
TCAAACAATAAAAGTTTTCAAACATTAAAATAAAAATCTCTGGTTGTACTAAATATTACATAGATAATTATGGTGTAGAGGACACAGTTTTATAAAATGCATAAATATTTTAACTTGAATTAAAACATAAGAGAAAATAAATAAAAGAAAGAAAATACAAAAGAGAAAAACAAACAAAAAAAGGAAAAGAAACCCCCGAGGCTCCGGCCCAGCAGGCCACCGGCCCAACTGGGCCACGACCTGCCAGGCCGGCCCTCCTCCCCCCTGGCCCAACCAGCCACACCTTATCCCCTCACCCCCCACAAACCCTAACCACCCACACCCCCACTCGCTCTCTCCCCCTTCCCCCGATCCAGTTTTGGATCGGGATCGGGCCGACGCCCCGCACCC
>NW_021224932.1:0-1415 GCF_002162155.2 Triticum dicoccoides
GTGCACATGCACTTTTTGTGACCTAGCTAGATCTATGTATGTTTGTGGTGTTGCATATGTTTGTGGTGTTGCATATGTTTGTGGTGTTGCATATATGTTTGTGTTTGCAGGTACCGGTATTTCAAATGCTATAGTTGCCAATATTTTGCCGGAATGTTGATTCATTTCCGTTTCGGCGAGTATCTTGGCACTATGCATTCTTTTTGGTCCTACTTTTAGGGAAAGTCATGCCAAATTTTTTCTTGGTTCTAAAATATCGTTTTGCTCTACCCCGTAGGCGACCATGGTCCGCACGATGACCGAAGGCATCGTGAATAGGTTTTTAAGCTCCGCGAAGGCCGAGATGCTTCAAAAGAATGAGACGGAGATAAGATGTCCGTGTCAAAGATGCAAGCTGAAGAGCCTTATTGCGGACCCGGATTCTGGGCAGGTGTGGGACCACCTGCTCTTGCGTGGTTTCATGGATGGCTATCGGTGGCAAGGTGATGAAGATGACTATGAAGTCGTCCATGGGGGCCGGGCAAGAAATGAGCAAGGGCAGCAAGACAACCACCGCGGCTCGGGCGGGCGAGAAGACGAAGAATCTCCAGGACATAATCACGACGGTGATGCTGTACACAGTCATCATGTAGAAGATGCCATACATGATGATGAGGAAGATCAAGATGAAGGGCATGATCATGAAGATGAAGATGCCGGAGCAGACGACGATGGACGCTGGGTGCAGGACCCTCATATTCAAGAGCTGCTTCTCAAGCAGACAGATAACGCAAGAGCTACCGTCCGAGAGAAAGCCAAGCTGGATCAACTGGAGATAGACGCGGTTACTGCATTGTATGAAGGATGCAGGCCCGAGGATACCCGCCTGAAAGTAACGCTCATGGCTCTGGAGATGAAGGTAAAACACAAAATGACCGACGCATGCTTCGACGAGAACATGTCATTCTGGCACGAACGTCTTCCCAAGGGGAACAAGTGCCCGACCAGTTTTGAGGAGGCAAAGAAAATCGTGTGTCCTCTGGATTTACCGCACGTGAAATACCATGTGTGCATGAACAATTGAATCATTTATCGGGACGAGCATGCGGAGTCTACCATATGTCCGGTGTGCGGCGTCACTCAATACAAGAAGAGGAAGAAAGCTCCTTGAAAAGTGGTGTGGTACTTTCCGATCACTCCTCGTCTGCAGCGGTATTTTGCGGACCCTAAGGTAGCAAAGCTCCTGCGTTGGCACGTGGATAGGGAGGAGAAGAAGCGGGAAGATGATGGAAATGATCTGGAGATAAATAAAAAAGACAAGATGTTGAGTCACCCTAAGGATGCGAGGCAGTGGCAAGCTTTGAACTTCGAAGACCCAGAATTTGGGAACGATCCAAGGAACATCATGCTGGGCACGAGCACCGATGGAGTCAATT
>NW_021224933.1:0-992 GCF_002162155.2 Triticum dicoccoides
TGGTCAGGTTGATCGTGCTCCGGCGTGGTCAATAACCTCTCGGAGTTGGTTTAGCGATTGCTAAGGCGCGACGTCCTCGCACGTTCGTAGTCGGATCGTCAAAGTCGACTGCCACCAAAGCGATATCCATCATCTCATCGAAAGACGGGACACCTTTGCCTCTATCACAACACTAGATGGTTTATTATTAGGCTTCATTTGTTGCTCAAATTCTTTTGCCACAATCTGATTTTCACTCTTATTCATCTCCTGTTTTGCTTTATTAGCTCTATTAATATCATCTTTCAAGATGGAATCAGGAGTCATAGGAAGCAAAGTAATATTTTTATCCTTATGAACAAGAGTATAGTGATTGTTTCTACCATGGTGTACAGAATTTTTATCAAATTGCCATGGTCTACCAAGTAATAAGGAAGATGCTTGCATAGGTACCACATCACAATCAACATAATCAGCATATGTAGAGATACTAAAATGCACACGAACAGTACGTGTTACCTTAACCTTGCCGCTGTTGTTGAACCATTGGATGTAGTAAGGATGTGGATGTGGTCTTGTGGTGAGAGAAAGCTTCTCCACCATCTCCATGCTAGCCAAGTTGTTGCAGCTCCCTCCATCTATGATGACGCGCACAGAACGTTCTTTCACAACTCCCTTGTTATGGAACAAATTGTGCCTCTGATTTTGCTCAGCTTGTGTGACCTGCACACTCAAAACACGTTGAGCAACTAAACATTCATACCTGTCAGCGTCTTCAGGAGCCATGTATTGCGTCTCATGATCAGAATCATCTCCACCATGTTCTTCACGTGTAATAAGAGCCAAAGTCTCCTCAGCATAGTCACTAGCGGACTCATATCCACCATCCGCGGTAGCAATCATCACACGCGGAGATTTGCATTCTCTCGCATAATGACCTCCTCCCTTACAACGACGACAAATAATATCACTTGTGTGCCCTGTTGATGCCATGGAAGAAGCAGAACTCTGTG
>NW_021224934.1:0-2227 GCF_002162155.2 Triticum dicoccoides
CCACTTGCGAAAGTGAGATCTAATAAAGATAGTATGATAAGATAAATATATTTTTGGTATTTTTGATATAGATGCAAAAAGTAAAGATGCAAATAAAGTAGATGGAAAGCAAATATGATAAGAGATAGACCCGGGGGCCATAGGTTTCACTAGAGGCTTCTCTCAAGATAGCATAAGTATTACGGTGGGTGAACAAATTACTGTCAAGCAATTGATAGAAAAACACATAGTTATGATATTATCTAGGCATGATCATGTATATAGGCATCATGTCCATAACAAGTAGACCGACTCCTGCCTGCATCTACTACTATTACTCCACACATCGACCGCTATTCGGCATGCATCTAGACTATTAAGTTCATAAGAACAGAGCAACACATTAAGCAAGATGACATGATGTAGAGGGATAAACACATGCAATATAATATAAACTCCATCTTGTTATCCTCGATGGCAACAATACAATACGTGTCTTGCAACCCTTTCTGTCACTGGGTAAGAACACCGCAAGATTGAACCCAAAGCTAAGCACTTCTCCCATGGCAAGAAAGATCAATCTAGTAGGCCAAACCAAACTGATAATTCGAAGAGACTTGCAAAGATAACTCAATCATACATAAAAGAATTTAGAGAAGATTCAAATATTATTCATA
This sequence comes from Triticum dicoccoides, assembly GCF_002162155.2. NCBI lineage: Eukaryota > Viridiplantae > Streptophyta > Magnoliopsida > Poales > Poaceae > Triticum > Triticum dicoccoides. The sequence continues at coordinate 657 of NW_021224934.1, forward strand.
GATAAACTTGACCATAAACCCACAATTCATCGGATCTCGATAAACACACCGCAAAAAGAGTTTACATCGAATAGATATCCACAAGAGAGGGGGAGAACATTGTATTGAGATCCAAAAAGAGAGAAGAAGCCATCTAGCTAATAACTATGGACCCGTAGGTCTGTCGTAAACTACTCACAACTCATCGGAGGGGCAAGGATGTTGATGTAGAGGCCCTCCGTGGTTGCTTCCCCCTTCGGCAGAATGCCGGCAAGGGCTCCAAGATGGGATCTCACGGATACAGAAGGTTACAGCGGTGGAAATTGTGTTTCGTGGTGCTCCTGGATGTTTTCGGGGTACGTAGGCATATATAGCAGGAAGAAGTACGTCGGTGGACGCCCGAGGGGCCCACGAGACAGGGGGCGCGCCCTCCTATCTCGTGGGGCCCTTAGAGCTTTCTTGACTTGCACTCCAGGCTCTTCGGATCAGATTTGTTCCAAAAATAACGCTCCCGAAGGTTTCATTCCGTTTGGACTCCGTTTGATATTCCTTTTCTTCGAAATACTAAAATAGGCAAAAAACAACAATATGGGTTGGGTCTCCGGTTAGTAGGTTAGTCCCAAAAATGATATAAGTGTGTAAAATAAATCCCATAAACATCCGAAAGGGGTAATATAGTAGCATGGAACAATCAAAAATTATAGATACGTTGGAGACGTATCAAGCATCCCCAAGCTTAATTCCTGCTCGTCCTCGAGTAGGTAAATGATAAAAAAGATATTTTTGATGTGGAATGCTACCTAGCATAATTCATAATGTAATTTTCTTTATTGTGGCATGAATTTTCAGATCCAAATGAATACAAAATAAAAGTTCATATTGATATAAGAAATAGTAATACTTTAAGCATACTAATCAAAGTAATCATGTCTTCTCAAAATAACATGGCTAAAGAAAGTTATCCCTACAAAATCATATAGTCTGGCTATGCTCTATCTTCATCACACAAAGTATTTAATCATGCACAACCCCAATGACAAGCCAAGCAATTGTTTCATACTTTAATAATCTCAAACTTTTTCAACTTTCACGCAATACATGAGCGTGAGCCATGGACATAGCACTATATGTGGAATAGAATGGTGGTTGTGGAGAAGACAAAAAAGGAGAAGATAGTCTCACATCAACTAGGCGTATCAACGGGCTATGGAGATGCCCATTAATAGATATCAATGTGAGTGAGTAGGGATTGCCATGCAACGGATGCACTAGAGCTATAAATATATGAAAGCTCAATAAAAGAAACTAAGTGGGGTGCATCCAACTTGCTTTCTCACGAAGACCTAGGGCACTTTTGAGGAGGCCCATCATTGGAATATACAAGCCAAGTTCTATAATAAAAAATTCCCACTAGTATATGAAGGTGACAACATATGAAACTCTCTATCATGAAGATCATAGTGCTATTTTGAAGCACAAGTGTGGAAAAAGAGATAGTAGCATTGTCCCTTCTCTCTTTTTCTCTCATTTTATTTTTTTTTCTCTTCTTTTTTTCTTTTCCTTTTTTTCTTTGGCCTTCTTTTTTTCTTTTT
>NW_021224935.1:0-496 GCF_002162155.2 Triticum dicoccoides
CTAAAACAACTAAAACACCTAAATTCTATTAAATACGCCTAATTAAAAACCTAGCTAAATTTCTGTCCTAACTTTAAAACCTAGCTAAATTTAAAAACCCATGGTTCATACAAATTAACTAGGGTTCATACCTAATTATTCTAATAACCTACATTTTTTCAACTCCATAGGATTCAAAATAACAACTCTAATAACTATAACTAGCTAGGGGGGAGGGAGGAGGAGGAAGGAGAGGGAGGAGTACCTCTCGGTACGATGGAGGAGGGCCGGCGCGGGCGCCGGGGCAGTCCGCGGGGGAGGAGGCCGACGCAGGGAGGGCGGCCGGCGAGGAGGAGGGCCGGCGCGGGCGAGGGCGGCCGAAGCAGCAGGGAGGAGGGCCGGCCTGGGAGACGGTAGCGTGCGGGTCGACGGCGGCGCGTGGGGGATTGAGAGGGAGGAGTGTGGAGAGTGTGAGTGAGCTTTAGTGAGAGATGAGGCAGGCCGGGCCGGGGGCGCG
>NW_021224936.1:0-1761 GCF_002162155.2 Triticum dicoccoides
GCAATACAGGCAAGAACCCCTTCTTGGACCGATCCATATTGAACTTCTTCAATATCTTATCAAGGTATGTGCTTTGTGAAAGACCTATGAGGCGTCTCAATCTATCTCTATAGATCTTGATGCCTAATATGTAAGCAGCTTCTCCAAGGTCCTTCATTGAAAACACTTATTCAAGTAGGCCTTTATGCTTTCCAAAAGTTCTATATCATTTCCCATCAATAGTATGTCATCCATATATAATATGAGAAATGCTACAGAGCTCCCACTCACTTCTTGTAAATGCAGGCTTCTCCATAAGTCTGCATAAACCCAAACGCTTTGATCATCTAATCAAAGCGAATGTTCCAACTCCGAGATGCTTGCACCAGCCCATAGATGGAGCGCTGGAGCTTGCATACCTTGTTAGCATTCTTAGGATCGACAAAACCTTCCGGCTGCATCATATACAACTCTTCCTTAAGGAAACCGTTAAGGAATGCCGTTTTGACGTCCATTTGCCATATTTCATAATCATAGAATGCGGCAATTGCTAACATGATTCGGACGGACTTCAGCTTCTCTACGGGTGAGAAGGTCTCATTGTAGTCAACCCCTTGAACTTGTAGATAACCCTTAGCGAAAAGTCAAGCCTTATAGATGGTCACGTTACCATCCGCGCCTATCTTCTTCTTAAAGATCCATTTATTTTCTATGGCTCGCCGATCATCGGGCAAGTCTGTCAAAGTCCATACTTTGTTTTCATACATGGATCCTATCTCGGATTTCATGGCTTCAAGCCATTTGTTGGAATCTGGGGCCGCCATCACTTCTTCATAGTTCGAAGGTCACCGTTGTCTAACAACATGATTTCTAGGACAGGGTTGCCATACCATTCTGGTGTGGAACGTGTCCTTGTGGACCTATGAAGTTTAGTTGCAACTTGAGCCGAAGTTCCTTGATCATCATCATTAACTTCCTCTCTAGTCGGTGCAGGCACCACTGATGTCTACTACACAACCTTCTTCTTGTAGACGTTGTTGGGCCTGCAAGTGCACAGGTTTGTAGGACAGTAGAAAATTTCCCTCAAGTGGATGACCTAAGGTTTATCAATCCGTAGGAGGCGTAGGATGAAGATGGTCTCTCACAAACAACCCTGCAACCAAATAACAAAAAGTCTCTTGTGTCCCCAACACACCCAATATAATGGTAAATTGTATAGGTGCACTAGTTCGGCGAAGAGATGAAGATACAAGTGCAAAATAGATAGTAGATATAGGTTTTTGTAATCTGAAATAATAAAAACAGCAAGGTAACAAGCAATAAAAGTGAGCGTAAACGGTATTGCAATGGTAGGAAACAAGGCCTAGGGTTCATAATTTCACTAGTGTAAGTTCTCTCAACAATAATAACATAGATAGAACATATGAAAAGCCCTCAACATGCAACAAAGAGTCACTCCAAAGACACTAATAGCGGAGAACAAACGTAGAGATTATGGTAGGGTACGAAACCACCTCAAAGTTATTCTTTCGGATCGATCTATAAAAGAGTTCATACTAGAATAACACCCTAAGATACAAATCAACCAAAACCCTAATGTCACCTAGATACTCCATTGTCACCTCAAGTATCCGTGGGCATGATTATACGATATGCATCACACAATCTCAGATTCATCCAACCAACATAAAAGTACTTCAAAGAGTGCCCCAAAGCTTCTACCGGAGAGTCAAGAACGTGTGCCAACCCCTATGCATAGGTTCCCAAGTGTCACGAAACCCG
>NW_021224937.1:0-1240 GCF_002162155.2 Triticum dicoccoides
GACAACTGGATCGACCACCAAAGCTTGCCTCCCAGGGGTGGCAATATGAGTCGGGTGATCAGATTGGTCGAATGTGATGGGTGTTTGAGACCACTTCAGATAATTTGCCTTTGCTGGGGCAACCATGTTAACCTCTCGGTTAATCACTTTCAGTCGACTTCTGCTTTCCACATCTGCGAAGATCATCAGAGTGGAGTTGATATGCGGATATCCTCCCTCACTGTCCTCTTTGTCTTCGGCCTTGTCCGGCTCCTTCTCCTTGTCCTTAGACTGTTTTCCCTGAAACTGCTGGATCAGGAGTCGACATTGGCGAGTGGTGTGCTTTGGGTAAATGATATTCCCCTCTTCATCTTTCTTCGTGTGGATGTGGCACGGCATATCCATCACGTCGTTCCCTTCTTTATCCTTCACCTTCTTGGGGTTCCAGGATCCTTTTGGTTTCCCCTTAGACTTTCCTTGAGTCACGGCTAGAGCCTCTCCAGGAGCTGCCGGTTCAGCCTTCCGCTTCTGTTTCCGACTGGTGTTTCCTTTTTTCGACTGACTCGGCTTGTGCTTGCCGCTTCGGAGTCGGTCTTCTTCTTCGCCGTTGGCGTACTTGGTAGCAATCTCCATCATCCGACTCAAGGTCATGTCACCAGTTCGACCAAATTTCAAACTCAGTTCTCTGTTCTTGACACCATCTTTGAAGGCGCATACTGCCTGATGGTCAGAGACATTTTCCACAGTGTGGTGCAAAGTGATCCACCTCTGAATATACTCTCTGAGAGTCTCATTGGTTTTCTGCACGCAAACTTGCAACTCTGTCAATCCCGCTGGTCGCTTGCAAGTCCCTTCGAACGTTCTGACGAACACTCGGGACAGATCTTCCCAAGTGTAAATGCTGCTAGGAGGCAATTGGGTCAACCATGCCCTGGCAGAACCTTCCAACATGAGGGGCAAATGCTTCATGGCCACCTCGTCGTTCCCACCACCGATCTGAACTGCCACTCGGTAGTCTTCAAGCCAAGTTTCAGGCTTAGACTCACCAGTGAACTTGCTGACTCCTGTTGCCAACCTGAAATTGGGGGGGATAACTGCGGCTCTGATAGCTCTGCTGAAACATTCAGGACCAGAAACATGTACTCGACTGCTCGTGGGTACATCTCTGTCGAGTGCACCTCGATGGGCTCTGTTCCGGTCGACCAACCCTTGCACGATAATGGATCGCGCGTCGAAGCCTGGCTCTCTGGGGTCAACTGGA
>NW_021224938.1:0-434 GCF_002162155.2 Triticum dicoccoides
GACTGTCATGCGTGGGTGCAATAGCAACAATTTCATGTTTAACGTAAGGAACCATAGCAAGTTCATCTCCATAAGCATAATTCATATCGGCATCTTGGCCACAAGCATAGCAAGCATCATCAAAAAGGAATATTTCAAGAGAATCAACGGGATCATAACAATCATCATAGCAATCATCCTTCAGTAAGCACGAAGGGGAATTAAACAATGTATGAGTTGAAGAGTTACTCTCATTAGAAGGTGGGCACGGGTAGCTAATCCGCTCTTCCTCCTTTTGTTCTTCGCTCTCCTCATCATCTTTTTCATCCAATGAGCTCATAGTTTCATCAATTTCTTCTTCCATAGCTTCTTGGACAGCAGAGACTTTCTCAATAAATGGATCAATATTGTAATTGTATTCATAATTATTATAACAATATTTAAGTATAGCAAAA
>NW_021224939.1:0-951 GCF_002162155.2 Triticum dicoccoides
CTGCAAGTAACTCTTTTGAGGTGGCGCACACGAGTCCACATATTCACCATATCAATACACCACTATGGATCCGCTCCCGTCTCCCTACGAGAACGCCATCCATAGCACTCACGCTTATCTTGCGTATTTTAGAGTATCCACTTTCACTTGTCTATGAACTATGCAAGGGGTCCAAGTTTCCATATCCGAGGAATCCGGCTATTCGAATAGATAATGATAACCCTGCAGGGGTGTACTTCTTCACACACGCTTCCGCCACTTATCGCCCTGTACACGTCATGTATCTCGGCAACCTTCAAGCGGAAGCCGGGCGAGGGAGTCGGCCACGACCTGACTAACCAAACAAGTCTCTCGTCCAGGTTTATCGCCTATTCGGGTTCCATCCGCAAGGAGATCCGGCCGGGGTGTCGCTCACGGCCCCAAACGATGTGAGCAGGGTTCCCAAGCCCACCATCCGGGTGCTACTTGGTACACCGGGCCACTGTGCCTAGTCTGTCCCAAGCCCACCTCTACCGAGTGCCACTTGGTAGACAACTAACACTACCTACAAACACCAGAAACTAGTTGCAACTCCTGGACAGAGATCATGTTGATTAATAAGTCGAGAGAGTCAATTAAGGATCCCAATGTGTGGTAGTAGCTGTTCATGGATCACAAACACAGAACTCAGTTCCTGAGGACGGCTGCAATGAGACAACCCACCATGTACTCCTACATGGCCTCTCACCGCTACCTTTACCAAATCGTGTTCACACACTTAGCTCACACACAGTAGGACATGTTCACACACCTCTGATTCATCCCCGATGATTCAGACCTGACTCAACTCTAAGCAATAGCAGGCATGACAAACAAGCATGAATGAGTAGGCACATCAGGGCTCAAACAACTCCTACTCATGCTAGTGGGTTTCATCTATTTACTGTGGCAATGACAGGTCATGCAAAGGAT
>NW_021224940.1:0-838 GCF_002162155.2 Triticum dicoccoides
GGGGGGGGGGCGCAGGTCTCCTTCCTTTTGGCCTCTCTCCTCTATTCCCGTATGGCCCCGTAATGCCCATATACTCCCCGGCGAATTCCCGTAACTCTCCGGTACTCTGAAAAATACCCGAATCACTCGGAACCTTTCCGAAGTCCGAATATAGTCGTCCAATATATCTATCTTTACGTCTCGACCATTTTGAGACTCCTCATCATGTCCCCGATCTCATCCGGGACTCCGAACTCCTTCGGTACATCAGAACTCATAAACTCCTAATATAACTGTCAACGAAACCTTAAGCGTGCGGACCCTACGGGTTCGAGAACTATGTAGACATGAACGAGACACGTTTCCGGTCAATAACCAATAGCGAAACCTGGATGCTCATATTGGCTCCTACATATTCTACGAAGATCTTTATCGGTCAAACCGCATAACAACATACGTTGTTCCTTTTGTCATTGGTATGTTACTTGCCCGAGATTTGATCGTCGGTATCCCAATACCTAGTTCAATCTCGTTACCGGCAAGTCTCTTTACTTGTTATGTAATGCATCATTCCGTAACTAACCTATTAGTTACTTTGCTTGCAAGGCTTATAGTGATGTGCATTACCGAGAGGGCCCAGAGATACCTCTCTGATAATCGGAGTGACAAATCCTAATCTCAAAATACGCCAACTCAACATGTACCTTTGGAGACACCTGTAGAGCTCCTTTATAATCACCCAGTTACATTGTGATGTTTGGTAGCACACAAAGTGTTCCTCCGGTAAACGGGAGTTGCATAATCTCATAGTCATAGGAACATGTATAAGTCATGAAGAAAGCAATAGCAACATACTAAA
>NW_021224941.1:0-3244 GCF_002162155.2 Triticum dicoccoides
AGGGTTCACCCCTGTCGAAAGGCAATTCGTAAAGCTGCTACATGATTGTAACGTTGGTCCATCAAGAATGGTACAAATACTATCTCTCATCCACAGCAAAAAGGGGACTCTGAGTAGCATGTCGTACATACCAGCTGACGTCACAAACCTACAGGCCAAGTACCGTAGAGAGAGCAAGTTGGCAGACATAGAGGCCACAATGGCCTACTTCGATGAGAAAGCGAAGGAAGATCCAGATTTCTTCTACGGGATAAGGTTGGACGATGAGGACCGTGTCAGGAACATGTATTGGGTGGATGGTGCTGCAAGGAGAGCCTACAAACATTTCCGAGATTGCATTTCATTCGACGCGACGTACCTCACCAATATGTACAAGATGCCATGCGCTCCGTTCATAGGAATAAATAACCACAAATCAGTCGTTGCAGTTCGGCTGCGGGCTCGTCCAGAACGAAGACACGGATGGGTACGTTTGGCTGTTCAAGACCTTCTTGGAGTGCATGGATGGACTTGCTCCGATGAACATAATAACAGACCAAGATTTCAGCATGCGTGCAGGCATAGAGGAGGTCTTTCCGTTGGCAGTGCACAGGCACTGTAGGTGGCACATTATAAAGAAGGCTGAGGAGACGCTAGGACCGTTCTTTGTTGACCGTCCAGAGCTACACAAGGCATTCGAGCTATGCGTGGACCACAGTTTGACGGTGGAGGAGTTTGAAAGGAGCTGGATGGCCATGACTGAAACACATCAAGTCCAAGACAACGAGACTCTTGTTAGCCTGTGGGAGAAGCGAATGTACTGAGTGCCGGCCTACTTCATGCAGTGCTTCTTCCCCTTTCTACAGACTACGCAGCGCGGCGAGGGGTTCAATGCTGTTTTGAAGCGGTACGTCAGCCCTGGCAACTCATTGCTATAGTTTGCCAAGCAGTACACAGCTTTGCAACAAAAAATTCTGGGATCTGAGCTACAGCAAGAAGCGACCACGGCAATAAAGCAGCCAAAATTGCTAACATATTTACCGATAGAGAGGCAAATGAGCAAGATATACACCAACAAGATCTTTAACAAGTAAGTCAGTTGCGTTACAGTCTTATTTGCAGAAAAAGCACCAAGTCAGTAGGTGCCTTATAGAGTGCAATGCAGTTGTCATGATATGCAGTTGCCATGTTTAATGAAATACTGTTTGTCATGCTTACTCAGCTGCATGTTGCCATGTCCAATGAAAATTCTATTTTGCCATGCTTGCTCGGGTGCACTTTCCTTGTTGAATGAAGTGCAGTTGCCATGTTTAATGCACTGTGCTTCCATTGGGGCATGTTGGCATGCAAATGCCAATGTCAACTGGAAAAAATGTTATATTGGCGACACATATGCTGAAATGCAGTTGCCATGTTTAATAAAATGCATCTGCCATGTTTGTTGAAATGCAATTGCCATGTTTACTCAACTGTAGATGCCATGTTTAAATAAAAGGGCAGTTGCCATGTTTTATGCAATGTGCTTCCATTGGGGAATGTTGGTGTGGAAAAATGACGATGTCCAATTGAAAATGTACTACAGTTGCCATGTCTAGTGTACTACAGTTGCCATATCTAGTGTACTGCATTTGCCATGTTCAACATACTATATTTACCATGTTCAATGAACTATGTTTGCCATGTTCAAACAAAATGTATTTCTATTTCCATGACAACATAAGGTGGTACAAGAAAAGAGCGCACGATAGTTTAACAGAAAACACACAAAACTTGCTGATTCCAGGAAGAAATAAAGCGTGCCAGCATGTTCACGGCTTTCCAGGTGGACGAACATACGTTCAAGGTGTGTTCTATTTTGGGCATGTCAGATTCAGAACCTGAAGACCCGGACAAAGGAAGGAACTACTTCGTCAAAGCCTCGATAGGCGAAGGCGAATACTACTGCCAATGCTGCAAGTTCGAATGGGACGGCATTGTGTGCTGTCACATACTAAAAGTAATGGACATGAACGCTGTGACACGGATGCCCCACCATTTCATAAGGCGGCGATGGACTTGGGACGCTGACGACGCGTTGGCACCGCAGACAACACACGCAGTTCTGGCTGTGCATGACGAGAGACCTGAGTCAACCATGGAAGCCGTGAGGCACGTTGTGCTGACAAAGAACTATGCTGAGCTAATTGATGAAGCGTGCAAGAGTGATGAGACAGCGAGAGTCGCAGAAAAACACAGGAAGGCACTGAAAAGAGAGCTTGATGAGATTAAGAAGAGGAAAGCTGAGGAAGCCTTACACCGGTTCCCCCGCACATCAAGTGTGCCTTCATCCACGGGGCCATCATCTGAAAACTCAGAGATAGGATCTGGAACAGCAAGCACACAGACCCAGGTTAGGAACCCACCCCGTTCTATCACAAAGGGTCGTCCAAGAGAGATAAGGTACAAGTCGGGATTGGAGATCCAAGCAAAACACAAGAAAACGAAGAAAGGGGTGGGCAATCCATGAGCAAAAATTGGGGCGATGTGACATGGTCCTTGTGGACATTTTGTTTTGTACCCTAGATGATGAGAATTATTTTTTAAAAATTGGGAGAATGACTCTTGAGGGGCATCAGAAGTGGAAGGAAAATTTATTGAATGGATAAATGCAGTTGCCATGTTATGGGTACTTAATCTGCCATGTTATGTGTAGTTAATCTGCCATGTTATGTGTAGTTAGTCTGCCATGCTATTTTATACTAAATATGACATGCTATTTTATACTAAATATGCCATGCTAGTTGTACTGGATCTGCCATTTTAGTTGTACTGGATCTGCCATGTTAGTTGTACTGTATCTGCCATGTTAATTATGCTGGATCTGCCATGTTGTTTGTACTGTATCTGCCATGTTAGTTGTACTGAAAATATGCCATGGTATTTGTAATGACTCTGCATGGCATATATTTCCATGACAATACGACGCAGTTTAGAGACACATAGTGTGTTGTGTGCAATGTATGGGAAACAAGTTGGAAAAAGCGTAACGTGCATAAACCGCAGCAAAGGTTGTGGCTACATGATCAACCTACTCATGCTAGCCGGTGCAGTTAGCGATGAAAAAGAAGAAGCAAAACAGCCAAAATGAAAAACGACGATGACTTTCACTACCCATGTCTGATGAACTACATTTGCCATCTTTTTTAAAACATCGTAGACGCATTCGAAATAGCAAACCGGTGCTAGAAACGATGAAACCATTGTAATAATGATAAACATAAAAACA
>NW_021224942.1:0-846 GCF_002162155.2 Triticum dicoccoides
TGTTGATGATCGACACGTAAGCGCACCTTGGAGTTCGATAACCATGGAAATCACTCCGGGACCCCGAAACGGTGAGTAATAGTGCATGAAACGGGCCAGAATTGGCCAAAACTGCGAGTGTTGATGATCAACACGTAAACACACCTTGGGGTTCAACAAATATAAATCGCTTCGGGACCCGAAAATGATGAGTAATAGTCCACGAAACGGGTCAGAATTGGACAAAACTGTGAGTGTTGACGACGGACACATAAATGCACCCCGGGGTTCATCAATCATGGAAATCGCTCTGGGTCCCCAAAACGCTGAGTAATAGTGCACGATACCGCGAGTAATAGTCCATGAAATGAGAATCGCTTTGGGACCCCAAAACGGTGAGTAATAGTCCATGAAACGGGCAAGAAACGGCCAAAACCGCGAGTGTTGATGATCGACACGTAAGCGCACCTTGGAGTTCGATAACCATGGAAATCACTCCGGGACCCCGAAATGGTGAGTAATAGTGCATGAAGCGGGCCAGAATCGGCCAAAACTGCGAGTGTTGATGATCAACACGTAAACACACCTTGGGGTTCAACAACTCTGAAAATCGCTTCGGGACCCAAAAACGATGAGTAATAGTCCACGAAACGGGTCAGAATTGGACAAAACTGTGAGAGTTGAAGACCAACATGTAAACGCACCCCGGGGTTCGTCAATCGTGGAAATGACTCCAGGACCCCAATACAGAGTAATAGTCGAAGAAACGGGCCAGAATCGGCCAAAACTATGATTGTTCATGACCGACACATTAGCACACCTTGGGGTTCAACAACTATGGAAATCGCTTCGGGACCCCAAAACGGT
>NW_021224943.1:0-2028 GCF_002162155.2 Triticum dicoccoides
GAGCATGCGAGCGTCTGCCGCTCCCCCTCCTCCCCCTACTTATAGCCTCGTGTGGTGAAGCCGAGGAGGCGATGCGTGGGGGGACATGGGATTAACTGCGCCCACTCCCCCATGCCCCGCGATTATTACGCCTTAACGACGTGCGGAAACTGCGGTTGGAAGGCGAGCGGCCCGTTCGGGCCACAGAAGATCCACACTTGGGCCGAGGCATGGAAGTGGCGGGCCCCGGTCTGCGGCGACGTCCCGTCACGCACGTGGGCTGGCAGGCCCTTCCAGCCGAAGGGTGCCATGTGGCGCACAGGCGGCGAGCGGCCATCCGCAGCCTGGCTTGCACGCCAGCTGGTTCCCGCCTTCAGACTTCAAAAAACCTCGCCGAGACGGCATGCCTGAACAAAGCCGGCTCCTAGCTGCCGGCTCTTCGGGATAGGAAGCTGATTGAGCTTCTCGTTCCCCTTTCAGCCACGAAGCCGGCTCCCCCTGGCTCTTTAAAAAATGATAGGACAATCGAGCCATCTAGCACCCAAGGCATGGGGCCGCCTTCCCCTAGCCGGCTGTCTCACAGGACGACTACCGGAAGGCGGCCCGACCCTACACTCTCATGAAGAAAGCCATGAGAGGGCCGACTCCAAGAAGCCGGCCACGAGAAGACCGACTCTAAGAAGTCGTCCCCTGGGAAGCGGCCAAGATCGTGCCCTCAACGTCTGCACCCACGTAACGGTGATGAGACGGGGCGTGGCAATAGTGAAGCCTGCAACCCCCGAATCTCGGAGCACGCCTGGCCACAGTACGCTGTACGAGGCAGCCATGACCCGTCCGGCGTGGCACTGTTGCCATGCTGACCATGACGCCACCCACAACACGCTGTCAGTACGGCCCGCAGGCGGCGGGCCCCTTCAGTCAGAGAGACACCCGAAGGCGGCTACGCCTCCCCCAGTCGGCCTAGGATGTAGCCGGCTCTCACCAGCCGGCTCGCTCCCTTCCTTGAAGTACGCGCACCATTAAGGAGACAAGACGAGGTAAGGCTACAGTGAGAGCCCGCCAGGTGACGGCACTGTAGCCATGCTTACCTCGACAAAGCCCTCATCATCAAGAGTAAGGAAACGGTAACCAGCCCTCGACAAGACCCCCAAGCGGTGGGATCTGCCTAACGACCAAGAGGTCGGCAGACGGCGGGACCCACCAGTCGGCGGGCCCCAGCTGCCGGCGGAGAAGCCGGCGAACATAGACACTGATGGCTAGGGCCCACGCCCAGCCGGATTACCATTGTATGCCTGGGGGGTAGGCCTATATAAACCCCCCAGGGCACCCATGCAAAGGGTTGATCTCAGATAGTTCTAGACACTACATTGAGGGGAGAGGAGAGCTAGCCTTGCCTTTCTTCTTCCTCTCGCCGAACAGCTCAAGGAGCCTCTTGTAGCCACTTGTTGATCTAGTGATCATGCGGAGACCCCGCAGAGCAGGACTAGGGGTGTTATCTCCACACAGAGCCCCGAACCTGGGTAAGATCCGTCGGCGTGCATGTCTTCGCCTCATCCCGTTTCCAGGCACCGGCGATGTCTTACTGGCTCCCACAATGATAAGCCACCCGTTGGCATATGTCGCACCAACCACCCGACATTTATAGTAATCACACTTTCAATATCTATGCAAATAGGGATGCTCGATTTTAGTGGAACTGCACAAAAAGTCCAACTGGTTCAACATTAGGAGCATGTTTTTTCCAAACCTTTATATCCAACTAGTCGTCAACCCGTGCGATCGCACGGGCTAGCCATTTAAACAATACCTTAGTGGAACAATCTTAAAATATTCTTTATATGTAAAAAGGCAATGTAATTATGAATTCATAGACTTTGACCTCTTGAAATTTTATTCTTTAAAGCACGATATTCTTTGATCATACATTTACGATTTAAGTTGAGAAAATTTATGTCATATAAAATCAAAATAGTTTTTTTATCTTACCCTGGGAAATGTTAATATTTTCTTCAGCATGTGCAAAAGGCTCCGATAAAAAATATTGAAAAA
>NW_021224944.1:0-385 GCF_002162155.2 Triticum dicoccoides
ACGTTGATGATTTCGTGATGAGTTCCTCATACAAAAAAACTCTAGATTTTTTACTTATGTATAGCTAATAATAAACCTGAAACTGCTACCAAGATATTTTCGACACCATGTGCTTTATAAATCTCTACCAAGTTATATATATATATATATATATATATATATATATATATATATATATATATATATATATATATACACACACTATATTAATGTGAGTATCCATCCATGAAAAATATGCATGTTTGTATTTCTTGGCAATTGAATTGAAATACCTGTTTAAGACATAATGTATTGAAACGAAAAAATATTAATGTGACTTCCAATAGGAATATAGCTCGCATGGTAATTTTCCACACCTTGAGCATAAAGAATAATATTACTAATC
>NW_021224945.1:0-1730 GCF_002162155.2 Triticum dicoccoides
AATGAAATAACACCTTCAGCCCACGAAATAATGGCAGGAATTGCCCCGTGGACGGAACCATTCCTAGCCTACTTAATCAGGCAGGAACTTCCCGAAGACCAAAATGAGGCCCGCTGCATAGTTCGGCGATCTAAAGCCTACAAGGTCCATGAGGGAGAACTTTATAAGAAAAGCACAACCGGAGTCCTTCAAAGGTGTATCTCCGAAGAGGAAGGGCGAAATCTCCTGGCTGAAATTCACGCCGGACTCGGCGGGCACCACGCTGCAGCCCGGGCCCTTGTAGGCAAGGCCTTCCGTACATGATTTTATTGACCGACAGCCCGGGCAGATGCTCAGGACTTAGTCCAACGATGCGTTGGTTGCCAGCTCTTTGATAATCAAAGCCACATGCCACCCACCGCCCTCAAAACTATACCCATCACTTGGCCATTCGCGGTCTGGGGGCTTGACATGGTTGGACCCCTTAAAGGGGGAACCCACAAGCACAAATACTTATTGGTCATGGTGGACAAATTCACCAAATGGATAGAGGCCAAGACGGTTAAAACGGCAGAATTCGGACCTGTGATAGACATCATATCCGGGGTAGTATACCGTTTTGGCGTCCCCCACAGCATCATCACTGATAACGGCACGAATTTCACGGCCGACGAGGTTAAACTCTAGTGCAAAAACATGGGCATCAAGCTCGACTACGCCTCAGTCTACCACCCTTAAACTAACGGTCAAGTGGAACGAGAAAATGGTCTAATAATGAGTGGCATTAAACCCAGATTAGTGCGGTCCCTCACGGAATCTAACACACACTGGGTAGAGGAGCTTGACTCCGTACTCTGGGGGCTGCGGACCACGCCAAACCGCACTACCGGATTCACACCATTTTTTATGGTATACGGCGCTGAGGCAGTCTTGACCTACGATATAATTCATGACTCACCTCACGTGCGCATGTACGAGGAAAGAGAAGCCGAGTTGGATCGGCAGGACAGTTTGGACGCTTTAGAGGAGGAGCGCGACGTGGCAAAATCCCGTTCCGCATTCTATCAACAGTAGGCTCGAAGATATCAAAGTAGGGAAGTACGGGCCAAAACTTACAATGTTGGCGAGCTAGTTCTACGCCTGCCGGACAAGAAAATGGACAAACTTAAGCCCAAATGGGAAGGTCCCTTCATCATCGACCAAGTCCTTACCGGAGGTGCATACCGTCTACGCAACGCGTCTGACAACCGACTCGAGCCAAACCCATGGAACGCAGCCCGTCTCCGAAGATTTTACGCCTAGCGTCGGACTCAGGGTTCGTCTCCTTCCTCCGTCCACCTTTCATATTATTATTTTTCACTGTCTTTGTTTTCCCTCCTTTTTCCTCCCCCTCTCAGTACAAGCCTCTTGAGGGCTGATTTGCGCTTTGTTCGCACTCACTCGATGTGCTACCCGCACTCGTTATACCTGGGGGCTTCTTTAACACAAGCTTATTTATATGGGCTTCATGCCCAACACATGTGTCACACTTCCGCATGTACCTTTTGATCACCATTATATGCATCGATATGACTTAAGTTTTGGCCAAGTTGGGTTGCCTGGCTCCTGTGCTTACCCCTATGTTCCCGATTGTTCGGCTAGGAGGTAAAGGGAGCACCTCTGCGATTGTTACTGCCGGGTCAGCCGGATGTGTACCTCAGACTGGGTGAAGCCGAAGGCTAGCGTTCTTAAGGGAATATTTGGCCGGTGAC
>NW_021224946.1:0-6049 GCF_002162155.2 Triticum dicoccoides
AGGTCGCCGGCGCCGCATCTGTGGTAGGGGTGGGGGGTGATGTGGGGCCTGGAGAAATCCACGGCTGGCTATGCCGGCCACGACGACGGCGACGCATGAGGGCGCCGTCTCCTACTTGTAGGCGCTGTCAAGGTGACCCCTTTCCCCCTTCTGCCTCTCTCCCCTGCTCGTGCACCGGGGTGAAAACCCAAATCCCTATCGATTGAGCGGCAGCGATGTTCGTGGCGTCGTCACCTTCATGGAGGTGCTGCCTTCGGTGAGCATGGGGTGGTGGCAAGTTTCAGTCTGGTTGATGGGCGTCCGGCGGCGACATGGTTGGAGTTGGTGGTGCCTTGGAGGTTCTTCTCCAAGTTCAGTGGCTTCCCACCATAGTTGCTCTGTCATCAGCAGTCCCACTGTGCAGTTTGCTTCTCCTTGCGTGTTGGTTCCCTCCCAGTGCCATGTTTGCCTTTGTGGAGCTCGGCAACGCGAGTTGGTGGTGCCCTGGTCCGGCTTTCCGGGAGGCAATGGCGTCGGTTGTACACATTTGATCTTGGGAGAGCGTTTGCATCGTCCAACGGATCGGCGCCTCGTGCCAGGCGAGGAGCTAGGGAGCCCCTTCGGAGATGTAGGAGGTTGTCAACGGTTCGGTCGGAGTCTATGAAGCTGTCAGCGTTACCCTCACATGCTAGTTGGGTCTCCTCAAGGCTTGATGGTGTCTCGGCGGGGTGGATTGCACTCGGTGGAGGGCTTCATTGTCTTCAAGCTGGTCTTGTTCTTTAGTTTCTTCATCTTTGCTTGTAGATGGTAGGAGGCCTTTTAGCTGCGTGCACATCACTCTGTATCCTTTTAGCTGTTTCTTTGTTTTGGCTATGTAAGTTGGCGGTTGATGTAATCCTGGCCGGTTGATGGCTTTGTTAATTCAAAGCCGGGCTCGACTTGAGCCTTCATTCTAAAAAAAAGATTAATGTTCTTTTTTGGCTTCCTTGCAAATTAAAATCTTACCAGGTCACCTATTGTCGATCTGAAGAAGGAATCTAGGCATCACTAGGCTTTTATATTTTTAAGATCACAAAGATCAATCGTCAGGCCAATGTGCTGGCACATGAGATTGCAAAATTCAGTTTTTATAATAGATCAAATGGTGCCATATGACGAATGATCGTGTAGACCTTTTAATTAATTAATTTACGGGGAAGGTTTTTTCAGAAATAAAGAAAGAGAAATAGAACAATGCACATATGCAGTGTAGTGAACATTGACCAACACGATATGAAATCATAAATACACAACAAATCTTGTAGGGACTGGACATCAGGATGTGTGTGTATCCTGCAGAAGGAAACTCACATCCAATTTGGTCTATATCTAAGCAGCATGATCTTCGGATCGGTCCACCACCCCTTTCAACATAGGCATAGTGTCGGTCTATATGAATCTACTGTCGCCCATTTGTCGTCATTTTTTCTTTCTTTTTATCAGACTTTATGTGATTGGCTGTGTGCATCTTAGTTATGCAGAGGCCGGGTATTACTCATAATGCTTTGTATCCTCTTGATGCTACTTTTTGAGATAATAAAAGCGCCCTTTATAAAAAAAAGCAGCAAAGAAGACATACTATTTCTAGTAGTTACTCATCGCAACAAAATTTGGATTGCATTTTTTATCCATTGAGGAATTGGCCTTTTTTTTTTGCTCCCAGCGTGCAAATTAATTTTAAATTTGTAATTTTGTTGTATGATAGATGGCTATATTGACTTCAACAGTAGTAGTACTAGAAATCTTTACAAATACACGGTTTGAATTTTTATGCAAAGTGAACCTGGTGATCCAGCAGAAAAACAGTGCGAAAATTGATTGAAAACAAAGTAATAATGGGCCTAACAGAAATATTGAAACCCAGTTTGAAAGAAAACGAGCACATAAACTGTCAAAAATACTATCAGAGCCAGGTTTCGATCCTGAGGCCTGTGGATTATGGGCCCACCACACTTCCGCTGCGCCACTCTGATAATTTTCGTTTATGTTGCGATGTCCCTTTAATTATACGGCAGCTGGTGCAACACAGACCTACGAACGGCGCGGCTGATTTTTTAGAGGAACTAATTTCACTGTAGCACGTACGTTTTCGTGGCCATGCATGCATGCCTCGAATTCTATGTTACTAACACCAAAGATTGACAGCTTCAAGCCTGCAACTTGGATTAAGATGCACTGACACCAAAGATTGAGTGTCGGCAGAGACGACTTTGAGCTGTTGACTTCCGAGCAGTATTAGCTAGACTTTCAATGGCGGCATCGAAGATCGTGATTACATTTGGTTAATCAAGATGTTCAGAGAATCTGTTGACTTCACACACTTGTCGTTGCTGTCTGAGTACTTAACTAGGATGAGTAACCCATCCACAACCACAAGAGACATCGAATCATTTCTTCAGAACCGAAGCCGGAAAAGCAGGATAGGATCGTGTACTGCCGCTCCTTGCCGCTGCTCCGATCGACCTTGAAGCGGTCATCTTCTTCTCCGTCCTCGCTCCCACGCGCCATGGCAATCCTTCTGGTGATCGTGTGCTGCTACTCCCTGTTGCCATTCCCATGCTCTGCCATTTGCAAAGGTACCAAACCACCGCGTCGGTTATAGTTCTTATATTTTGGACGTGGATGCCATTTTGACATATAATTTGTTGCGATGGCATCAGGGCGTGCATTTGGCGACTTTGGTCAGGGGGCTGAGGCCGGGCCAAGGGGAGGAGGAGACCAATTTGATCAGGGGGAGGGAGGGCCTGGGAGAGGAGGAAACCAATTTGATCACGGGGGTGGGGAGGCAGCGCCAGGGGCAGAAGGAAATCATGTGGGTGAGGGGGTTGGGTTGAGTGGAGGAAACCAAGTAGGACGGACGCCTCCGGCGCCGCGGGGTAAGACACCAAGGAACCACAGGTGATGTGGCGACTCCTGCCATGACGTTCACCTGGCGCCCCCGGCGGTTATTGGAAGGTGATGGCTGCTGGTCTTCCTAGGGGTGGTTTGGGAGGATGCTTATCTTTGGCGCAGGTGCTGCCTTTCGGTTGTAGTTTGTGCTATTCTCCCAAACTTTTTTAAACATTTGTATCACGTGCGAGGTTTTTTCTTCTTCTCATAGTTGTTGTTCGAGAGCGAGCATTCACAATGGGTTTCTTATTGTGCTCCAACTCGCAAGTCTCTTCACTGTTTTTGTTTTTCTCGCCTTAATGCAAATGCGTTTAGCTCGGTTGTAAAACAAAGTGAAATGATACTATTGAATACGACTGGTAAGGCTATCCCAGTGACTCGGCAAACCGGTGATTTCTCCTGTATATCTTCTTGGCGGCTGATCTCCTTTCTACTGATCTAACGGTGTCTGATCCTGCTCTTTTTCTTCAAAAGGTAAAAAATATGTTCAGGTTGGCTTTTGCCCGCTGTAGTTGACTCAAAAAAGAAAACAAAAAAATAGCAAGCCAGCTCGACAAAATTTGAAGTTGAATTTTGTTCACAGTGTAATGGGCCTGCTTCTTTCGCATACCAGCGTGCAAATTAAATGTAAATTTATAACTTTATTTATGACATATGATTTTTTGAAAAAAAGGTTTAGACTAAAATAAAGATTCACCGGAAAGCACAAAGCACCTCTAACATAATAAAAAAATACATCAAAGTCCATGGTCCACATAGCGACCTTTGGCGCCGCCAGAACGATGCGCCGCTGTCACTGGTCCAATATTGGAGTCGGCCTAAACTTGTCAATGACACCTGAGAAGTCTTCATGCACGTGCCCCTAGGGACCAACGCCCCGGAGCCGCAGTCCTTGTCATCGAATCCTTGAACCGATCTGAAGAACCTCACTGTTGCATTCGCACAACGAGAAACCCTAAACTCACCACCCCGAGGAACTGACATGAATCTACATCAGAGCTCTATCTAATCGGTCCCAATGGATGAACATGAGGAGGATCAAAACCTAAACCTGGAAGATGACTGTATCAAAGAAGAAGCGTGGTTGTCCGTCCGAACAGAGAAGTGAGTACGCATGTCGGCAAACCGCAGCAGAGGAAACCCAAGGCTTAACTCCCCATTCTTTCTATCTTACATCGCCACGCAAGTATTCACGGCATATGACTCATTTTCCATTTTTATATACTTTTTTTCTTATCAGTAGAATGATTTTTATGCTCTTTTGAGGTATATCGCGGGATATTTAAGCATCAATGATTTGTTGTTTTTTTCCTTTTTACTTTTCGCTATAGTGTATTCTTATATTATTTTTCTTCCCTTCCATGGATTCTTTGATCAAGAATCATGTTCAATTTTTTTGACCTGATTGAAATTAAGTGGATGCAATGAACAAACAAGGACACAAAGCCTACCTATCTATTGCCGGAGCCGAAGGACAAGGGATCCTCTACCCGCCACCGGCAGGCAGAGCAGCGGGCGGGTGGAGGTGGATCCACGGGCTTGCCGGTGAAAATCGAGGGGAGTTCCCTAACCGCCTTGCAAGAGAAGAAAGAAAAGCAACTTGTTTTATGGTTATTTATATCTTAATCCTGTTGTGGTATGACAGTAGTACCTAGAAAAGTCGATAGTACAAGATACTCCCTGTCTTATGAGACAAGGTTCTCTGTTCATCCAACATTTGTATGTTCTTTTTATCCAGTTTGATAAATGGTATTTATGTCATTATGACAATTTGTGGGGGGAAATTGATCCAAATAAGCTAAAAGTATTTGCAGTTGTTTATGTTAAAAATTCATAAGAGATACTCTAATTTCAAAGTAACACCACTGCAATAAGTTCATAGTTTTACACATGCAGGTCATAGGAAGAGAGAGTAGCTCAAAAAGGAAAAGAAAGATGATTGTCTGGATGGCCACTCGACAATCACCAGTCCACTAACAATGGTACGTGCACAAATGCATGGCTTGAAAATTTCTACAATGTCAGCATAAAAAGAATCAACAATACCCGCAAAACAAGAAGACCAAACGAATAGATCGAAGACCCTTTGTTTCAGGTTATGAATCAGTTCGAAAGATGCATGAATAGAAGAAACGTGCCAAAAAATCCTACAAAAGCAAAATGGACCACACAAAAAACTGAAGTCCAGTTCAAAACTCATCAGTATGAAACTGGGTGAACAACGCAACAAAAAAGACCGCAGCCCAGCAAAAACAATTCAGCCCAACAGGGAAAATATTACCAGAGCCAGGTTTGGACCTATGCACTATGGGCCCGCTGCGCTTCCGCTGCACTGCAGAATATGCAACACAGACTTGCAATATACTTGCATTCTCAATTAGTACAGCGAGTTGAGGGTTGCGGCTGCAGAGAGCATCTCAAGTAGTACAGCTGCTCAGCCGCAGTTGCTGGAGTAGTCGTCTCTAGCACGTACATTTTCGTGGCAATGCCTCGATCGCTCACAACGCGTACCAATTGTTTGTAACAGTTAGCAGCAGCTTTGGTTGACCGTTTCAAGCCTGCAGCCACGATTAAGATGCACTGACAACAAAGACTGAGTGTCCACGGGGATGACTTTGAGCACTTGACTTGACTTGGGGCCTCCGAGCATCTATTTAGCTACACTTGATCATGATTACATTAGGTTAATCTAGATGTTCAGACAAACTATTGACTTGACACACTTGTCGTTGCTGTTAGAGCACTACTTAACTAGGAGGAGTAACCCGGCCACAAAGAGAGATCAAATCATTGCTTCAGAGCTGAAGCTAGGAAGGTAGGATCGTCCTATCGACCATGAAGCGGTCTTCTTCTCCGTCTTCGCTCGCACGCGCCATGGCAATCACCTTGGTGATCGTTTGCTGCTGCTCGCTGTTGACATGCCCATGCTCTGCCGTTTGCAAAGGTACACAACCACGCGTCATTTCCAGTTCATATATTTTGGATGCGGATGCCCATTTTTACATATAATTTGTTGGGATGGCATCAGGGCATGCATTTGGTCAGGGGGCTGGGGAGGGGCCAGGGAGAGGAGGAGGCCATTTTGGTCAGGGGGACGGGGAGGGCCCAGGAGGAGAAGGATACCATTTTGGTCAGGGGGATG
>NW_021224947.1:0-606 GCF_002162155.2 Triticum dicoccoides
CAACAACAACAACCTCTCCACGCACCTCGTTGCCTGGAGAGCCCCTGATGACCCATCTACGAGTGACTACTCCTTGGGTGGTGACTCAAGCCTCCAGATCCTCGTTTGGAATAGGACGAGGCCATACTGGCGCAGGGCTGCGCTGGATGGTGTATTGGTCTCTGCCATGTATCAGAGGGAATCAGGTCCCATCATGTCCCAAACAATTGTCAACAGAGGTGGTGAGTTTTACTTGACGTACACTGTCTCTAACGGCTCACCAGGCATGCGCATGGTGCTGCACTACATGGGCATGGTGAAATTCCTGGCGTGGAACAACAACTCATTAGCTTGGGAGGTTTTCTTTGAGCGGCCCGGTCCTAGCTGTGACCGCTATGCTTCATGCGGCCTGTTTGGCTATTGTGATACCACGCATGCAGTTGCGACGTGCAAGTGCCTTGATGGATATGAATCTATTGGTCTTGACTTTTCCCTAGGATGTCAGAGAAAGAAGCAGCTGCATTGTGGTCAAGGAGATAGTTTCGTTACCTTGCTTAACATGAGGACTCCCGACAAGTTCATGGTCAGCTCACTACTACCAGTTTTGCTCTCCCTACTTTAGATCAA
>NW_021224948.1:0-973 GCF_002162155.2 Triticum dicoccoides
ATATTGGTTTGGATTTTACCTCTTGCCAATATTTCCAGAGGATAACAAGAACATTTTCTTGGACTTATTTGAAGCAATTTTTATCTTGATCATTTTTTTAAAGGATTCTGAGGCTTTGAAAATTCCTCAATTCAAATTTCATTTGAATTAAAACATGAAGCTCACATGAGGTCTAGCCTAATGCATAACAGGACCAGGGATGTGACAACTCACCCCCACTAAACAAGAATCTCGTCTCGAGATTCAAGCGTAGGGTAAGGTGAAGGGGAAACGCAACTAGTATAATGTTCACGATCCAGGGTGCACTTCAAATGAACGTTGATTTGAACACCATCTTTGTCTTGTCGTCTTGCTCTGAGAAATCATGTCAACATGACAGGGGGGGGGGAAGAAGGAGACTCTAGAAGGGCCGATCTCCTCGAAGATCGAACAACTCAAGATTAACTTACGGAATGAGACATAGAACCATCTTTCGGGTTGAGACACGAGATACACATCAATAGGGGTGGAAGAAACGGATGACGAAGGTTCACTAGGTAGACAACAATTTCATACCTAAGAAGGTGGTAAATGATTGTCAACGTAGCGAGGAGTTGAGTTGCCATGATACCATAACGATACACCTTAGGGAAGGTGACTCGTAGAGATATCCCCTTAAGTGGCAAAAAGAATTACTTTTGATTCAGAGATCATTGAAACTCTTTAAACCAGCCTAAGGCAATTCTCGAGCGATCGTTTGGAGGGGGTCGGTAGAATGGCATACTCGGACTTGGATGATGTGGATTACCTTGTTGAAGACAACGTAATGGATGAATTTGCTTATCACCGGAAATGGAAGAGACCCATGGTAGAATGGCACATTGGCGGTGCAAGCTAGGAACAAAATGCAAATGCTAGGAATGATTCTGGTAACTGGGGAAGAACCCAACAATAGGGAGTGAATTCACTGTTTGAAGAGGTCATAGCATTGCCG
>NW_021224949.1:0-2826 GCF_002162155.2 Triticum dicoccoides
CTGTGAGTTAATGAGGAGAGAGGTAGTTATAGTAAATTAGCAAGTTACTGTAACATCACATGTCCCAATGCAATATGAGTCTATAATCTAATAAATAAAGTTTTGCATGTTACTACACTTATGTTTTACCCACTATGAAGGTAGTAACATAGTCTAGGGATATGTGTATGTTACTAGTGTATGTTACTTACCATTGTGGCTAGTCTAAGAGCACAGGATCGTCAACACCCGAAGCTAATCTATGCTCAATTGTATCAGCATCTGATGGATTTGTTCGGTTTCTAATCAATGCACCCGTATCAGCACCTGTATAAAGATGTTTTTTTTTGGAAATTTCGCGAGATATACCAAAAGACATGAATATTTGGGTGACTATTTTTTAGTTGAATTAACTAGAAATAGTTATTTTATAAACGATTTTCGTAGTATCAAAGTTAAGATTGGATGGTTATTTAGTCAACTTATGAGTAGTTATTAATCGACCGAAATATACAAATATATGAATAAATTATTGTTGCGTCTAGGGCATATTTCTAACATAGCCCTCAAACAATGTTGATTCCATTATAACCAGGTCATGCGGGAACTATGCTACTGGAAAAGAACATAGAAAGAACTGAGTACAATTCCACGCTAGACATAAAAGAGCTAACGTCCGCGACACTACCCTGAGGAGGGAGAATGGAGCTAAGCGTCACTACAGCCAAGTCCAAATGGACTAGGGTCTTCACCCGGTACCCTAGGACAGAGACAAGCACCACGATGATGGCTTCGGGATGAGAGCGGCACCCCTCAGTGACGCCGTCGGTGGTGACAAAGCGCCGAGCTTTCATTCTACAGCTCCCCCGTACCACCACAAGGTCTCCAGGACAAGTGACGAGTTCAGATTCTCAAGTCATGATCCATGCAACATCATTGGTAATGATAGAAAGAACACCCGATCCAACCGCCACAACACATGTCGCCGCCCACACTACCAAGGGGGAAGCCACCACCAGCACCACGGTGCCCGCCGGAGAGCCAACCATGTGGACCGCCATCCCGAGCGGCTGCCCCGGCACCCATGTCCGATATAATACAACCATCCCCTTCATGTTAGAAAGAGATGCCTCATTTCACTCCTAGCCTAGGTCGACACCTCTACTGTAGGAGGCTTACATGCCTGCGTCCCCATCCTTTCCTAATGGTCACTGACTATCGACCATTGTCCCCGACCAAGCTTACACGATGTCATGCACATGTCCGCAGACGCCGATCTGGCCGACCGTGAAGCAGTGTCTGGACAATCATGAAGCATCGACACACAGATGTTTACCAAACTTGATTTGAGATTAGGACGCACTGCACCGCGAGGAGAGGGGCCTCATTGCCCATGAGCATCACATGGACCAAGCCTAATCCCAGCTGCCCGGAGCGAGACTGCCAATACATCCCGGGCCGAAATCCAGTGCACCCGAGCATGAGTCCAAATTCGAAGCCACCATCACCGCGCAAGCAATCATTGCAGCGTCCCATTACACGCACCACCTTCTCGTTAGCAGGAGAAGGGGTATCAATTCGACGGCCTGGCTCTACCTTTAAAGACACCATATCTGGGCAGAGCACCCGCCGGTCACCACCTCCACAGGCTGGAGCTCCATGGATCCACCGCCGAGCCAGACCACACGACGCCGCACCACCGCTCTGGTTCCTCGACCCGCGGCGAAACCCCACGCACGAGGAGGAGATAGGGTTCTGCTGCAGCCAGCACCTACCGTGCGTGGATCGGCGGCGTGGACCGGCAGCTGCGAGGGGACGAGAGGGGCAAGTTTAATGGGTAGCTAATGCACCCAACGAT
The DNA here is from genome assembly GCF_002162155.2 of Triticum dicoccoides. Classification (NCBI taxonomy): domain Eukaryota; kingdom Viridiplantae; phylum Streptophyta; class Magnoliopsida; order Poales; family Poaceae; genus Triticum; species Triticum dicoccoides. Next base: position 1,838 of record NW_021224949.1, read on the forward strand.
TTTCGTTTGTCTAATCATGGCCCACTATTCCTACGGAGTATAAGGCATGCAGTATATGGTTGTGTGCCCCGATCGATCATTGCATAGGCACAATTTTAACCTCCTTTTTGAAGAAAAAACATGCATCAAGTTCCACCATCTTACCTCACTTGTCCGAATACTAGCACCCCGAAAAACACGGCTGGAGGCAGGACTCAGGAGACATTGAGCCGGTACTTTGAAAATGGGAGACATCTGGAAGAAAAATGCAGCGCCTACATAATTCCTACCATCTGGAAAGGCATCCCTTGCCACAGTTCGTGGGAATGTCCCTCCAGTAGCTGCAGTACGTCGAGTAAATATGGGAGAACTGCGAGGTCATACTGATCTACTATCAAATGGACTGCGAAGTTATTTGGATGCCTCTTCCACAAATTCACCAAAATTACAATGCTTCTCTGTAAATGTATAGAATCAACATGTAACTTTCGTGACTGAGTAGGTCATCGCTCAGCTGAATGTAGTGCCGCCTCCTAAGTATGGCGAACAAGGTACAAGTTGGCGAGGTTGTGTCCCTTCACCAATTTGCAGGGAAGAGAGACAGCAAAGCGAATGAGATCCAAACTGCTTTCATGCAATGGCTATATATAGAACTAAAGTACCATTCGTTTCCTCTTGCAAAAATGAAAACTAACCTTTGTTATCATTGGCACAGATCATAGGAATTTATTTTTATATTTTATTAGGGTTATATTGTATGTATTACCTGTCATACTTGTGCTAACGGAGAGGAGATTGTCGGCCTAAAGGTTCTGGGTGCTCAAGGACTGCGGGCAGGAATGATCTTTTGTGTTACCTTTCATACAGGAACCCCAACCCACCTGTCGAATTTTACCTTGGAAGGTCATGCAATTGTGTGGGATAGATGGAACGTCTTACCTGTTGAGGCTGACGGGTTCGTGTTTATATGGTAGGGCGCACCTCGCACATAGCACATACAATGCGGTTCA